>NW_024731391.1:0-59448 GCF_018991925.1 Homarus americanus | reverse complement strand
GTATAAAAAAGTCCCCTGATCGCATATAACAAAGTCCCTTGGTCGAGTATAACAAAGTCCCCTGATCGAGTATAACAAAGGCCCCTCATTGAGTATAACAAAGTCCATTAGTCAAGTATAAAAAAGTCCCTGGTCGAGTATAACAAAGTCCCCTGGTCGAGTATAACAAAGTCCCCAGATCGAGAATAACAAAGGCCCCTCTTCGAGTATAACCAAAGTCCATTGGTCAAGTATAAAAAAGTCCCCTGGTCGAGTATAACAAAGTCCCATGACCGAGTATAACAAAGTCCCCTGGTCGAGTATAGCAAAGTCTCCTCATCGAGTATAACAAAGCTTCCTCATTGAGCATTACAAAGTCCCCTGATCGAGTATAACACAGCCTCCTGCTCGAGTATAAGAAAGTCCCCTGATCGAGTATAACAAAGTCCCTTGATCTAGTATAACAAAGGACCCTGATCGAGTATAACAAAGGAACCTCATCGAGTATAACAAAGTTCCCTGATCGAGTATAACAAAGCCGCCTAATCGAGTATAACAAAGTCCCCTGGTCGAGTACAACAAAGTCCCTTGTTCGAGTCTAACAAAATCCTCTTATCGAGTATAACAAATTCCCCTTACCGAGTATAACAAAGTCCCCTTATCGAGTATAACAAAGTCCGGTGATCCTGTATAACAAAGGCCCCTGGTCGAGTATAACAAAGTCCCCTCATCGAGTATAACATAAGTCCCTTGATCGAGTATAACAAAGTCCCCTGGTCGAGTATAGCAAAGTTTTCTAATCGAGTATTCAAAGGCCCCTGGTCGATTATATCAAAAGTCCCCTGGTCGAGTATAACAAAGTCCCCTGGTCGAATATAACAAAGTCCCCTGGTCGAGTATAACAAAGCCCCCTCATCGAGTATAACAAAGGCCCCTCATCGAGTATAACAAAGTCCCCTGATTGAGTATAACAAAGTCCCCTGATCGAGTATAACAGAATCCTCTGGTTGAGTATAACAAAGTCCCTTGATCGAGTATATAAAAGTCCCCTGATCGTGTATAACAAAGTCCCCTGGTCGAGTATAAGAAATTCCCCTGATCGAGTATAACAAAGGCCCCTCATTGAGTATAACAAAGTCCATTGGTCAAGTATAAAAAAGGCCCCTTGTCGAGTATAATAAAGTCCCTGATCGAGTAAAACAAAGTTCCCAGATCGAGTATAACAAAGCCCCCTGGATGAATATAACAAAGTCTTCTCATCGAGTATAACAAAGTCCCCAGATCGAGCATAACAAAGTCCCCTGATCGATTACAACAAAGTCCCCTGGTCGAGTATAACAAAGTCCTCTGATCGAGTATAACAAAGCCCCCTGGACGAATATAACAAAGTCCCCGGACCGAGTATAACAAAGGCCTCTGGTCGAGTATAACAAAGTCCCCTGGTCGAGAATAACAAAGTCCCCTGATCTAAGTATAACAAAGCCCCCTTATCGAGTATAACAAATTCCCCTTATCGAGTACAACAAAGTCCCCTTATCGAGTATAACAAAGTCCGCTGATCGAGTATAAAAATGTCCCCTCGCCCAGTATAACAAAGCCCCTGGACGAGTATAACAAAGTCCCCTGATCGAGTATAACAAAAGTCCCGTGATCGAGTATAACAAAGTCCCCTAATCGAGTATAACAAATGTCCCGTGATCGAGTATAACAAAGTCCCCTGATCGAGTATAACATATCCCCTCATCGAGTATAACAAAGTCTCCTGGCCCAGTATAACAAAGCCCCAGATCGAGCATAACAAAGTCCCCTGATAGATTATAACATAATCCCGGACCGAGGATAACAAAGGCCTCTGGTCGAGTATAACAAAGTCCCCTGGTCGAGAATAACAAAGTCCTCTGATACTAGTATAACAAAGTCCCCTGACCGAGTATACAAAAAGTCCTCTGGCCCAGTATAACAAAGTCCCCTGATCGAGTATAACAAAGTCCCCTGATCGATTAAAACAAAGTCCCCTTGTCGAGTATAGCAAAGAGTCCTGATCGAGTAAGACAATTTCCCCTGATCGAGTATAATAAAGTCCCCTGACTGAGTATAACAAAGCAACCTGGACTTGTATAAAAAAGTCCCCTGACAGAGTATAACAAAGTTCTCTGCTCGAGTATAACAAAGTCCCCGGATCGAGTATAACAAAGTCCCCTGGTCGAGTATAACAAAGTCCCCTCATCGAGTATAACAAAAGCCCCTCATCGAGTATAGCAAAGTCCATTGGTCAAATATAGGAAAGCCCACTGATCGAGTATGACAAAGTCCCCTGATTGAGTATAACAAAGTCCCCTGATCAAGTATAACAAAGTCCTCTGGTTGAGTATAACAAAGTCCCTGATCAAGTATAAAAAAGTCCCCTGATCGCATATAACAAAGTCCCCTGGTCGAGTATAACAAAGTCCCCTGATCGAGTATAACAAAGGCCCCTCATTGAGTATAACAAAGTCCATTGGTCAAGTATAAAAAAGTACCCTAGTCGAGTATAACAAAGTCCTCTGGTTGAGTATAAAAAAGTCCCCTGATGGAGTATAACAAAGTCCCCTGCTCGAGTATAACAAAGTCCCCAGATCGAGTATAACAAAGGCCCCTCATCGAGTATAACAAAGTCTCCTCATCGAGTATAGCAAAGTCCCCTGATCGAGTATAACAAAGCCTCCTCATCGAGTATAACAAAGTCCCCTGATCAAGTATAACAAAGGCCCCTGATCGAGTCTAAAAAAAGCCCCTCATCGAGTATAACAAAGTCCCCTGATCGAGTATAAGAAAGTCCCCTGGTCGAGTATAGCAAAGTCCCCTGCTCGAGTATAAGAAAGTCCCCTGATCGAGTATAAGAAAGTCCCCTGATCGAGTATAACAAAGGCCCCTGATCGAGTCAAACAAAGGCCCCTCATCGAGTATAACAAAGTGCCCTGATCTAGTATAACAAAGGCCCCTAATCGAGTATAACAAAGGCCCCTCATCGATTTAACAAAGTTCCCTCATAGAGTATAACAAAGCCGCCTAATCGAGTATAACAAAGTCTCCTGCTCGAGTATAACAAAGTCCCCTGTTCGAGTATAACAAAGTCCGGTGATCCTGTATAACAAAGGCCCCTGGTCGAGTATAACAAAGTCCCCTCATCGAGTATAACAGAAGTCCCTTGATCGAGTATACCAAAGTCCCCTGGTCGAATATAACAAAGTTTTCTAATCGCGTATAACAAAGGCCCCTGGGCGATTATAACAAAGTCCCCTGGTCGAGTATAACAAAGTCCCCTGATCGAGTATAACATATCCCCTGACCGAGTATAACAAAGTCCTCTTGTCGAGTATAACAAAGTCCCCTGATCGAGTATAACAAAGACCCCTGGTCGAGTATAACAAAGTCCCCTGGTCGAGTATAACAAAGCCCCCTCATCGAGTATAACAAAGGCCCCTCATCGAGTATAACATAGTCCTATGGTTGAGTATAACAAAGTCTCCTGATCGAGTATAAAAAAGTCCCCTGATCGTGTATAACAAAGTCCCCTGGTCAAGTATAAAAAAGTCCCCTGGTCGAGTATAACAAAGTCCCCATATCGAGTATAACAAAGGCTCCTCATCGAGTATAACAAAGCCCCCTGGACGAATATAACAAAGTCCCCTCATCGAGTATAATACAGTCCCTGATCGAGTATAACAAAGTCCCCTGGTCCAATTTAACAAATACCCTGATCGAGTATAACATATCCCCTCATCGAGTATAACAACGTCTCCTGGCGCAGTATAACAAAGTCCCCAGATCGAGCATAACAAAGTCCCCTGATCGATTATAACAAAGTCCTCTGGTCGAGTATAACAAAGGGCCCTCATTGAGTAAGACAAAGTCCTTTGATCGAGTATAACAAAGTCCCCTGATCCTAGTATAACAAAGCCCACTGGACGAGTATAACAAAGACCCCTGAACCGAGTATAACAAAGTCCCCTGATGGAGTATAACATATCCCCTGATCGAGTATAACAAATTCCCTGGTGGAGTATAACAAAGTCCCCTGGTCGAGTATAACAAAGTTTTCTAATCGAGTACAACAAAGGCCCCTGGTCGAGTATAACAAAGGCCCCTCATGGATTATAACAAAGTCCATTGATCAAGTATAAATAAGTCCCCTGGTCGAGTATAACAAAGGGCCCTCATTGAGTAAGACAAAGTCCTTTGATCGAGTATAACAAAGTCCCCTAATCCTAGTATAACAAAGCCCACTAGACGAGTATAACAAAGACCCCTGAACCGAGTATAGCAAAGTCCCCTGATCGAGTATAACAAAGCCTCCTGGTCCAGTATAACAAAGTCCCCTGATCGAGTATAACAAAATCCCCTGATCGAGGATAACCAAAACCCCTCATCGAGTATAACAAAGTCCCATGATTGAGTATAACAAAGTCCCCTGATCGAGTATAACAAAGTCCTCTGGTTGAGTATAACAAAGTCCCCTGATCGAGTATAATCATATCCCCTGATCGCGTATAACAAAATTCCCCTGATCGAGTATGACAAAGTCCCTGATTAATTTTAAAAAAGTCCCCTGGTTGAGTATAACAAAGTTCCCTGATCGAGTATAACAAAGTCCCCTGGTCGAGTATAACAAAGCCCCCTCATCGAGTATAACAAAGGCCCCTAATCGAGTATAACAAAGTCTACTGATCGAGTATAACATATCCTCTGATCGAGTAAAACAAAGTCCTCTGGTCAAGTATAAAAAAGTCCCCTGATCGAGTATAACATATCCCCTGATCGAGTATAACAAAGAATCCAGGCCCAGTATAACAAATTCCCCAGATCGAGCATAACAAAGTCCCCTGATCGATTATAACAAAGTCACCCAGACCGAGTATAACAAAGGCCTCTGGTCGAGTATAACAAAGTCCCCTTGTCGAGAATAACAAAGTCCGCTGATCGTAATATAACAAAGCCCCCTGGACGAGTATAACAAAGTCCCTGGTCCAGTATAACAAAGTCCCCTGATCGAGTATAACATATCCCCTGATCGAGTATAACAACGTTTCCTGACCCACTATAAGAAAGTCCCTAGATCGAGCATAACAAAGCCCCCTGGACGAGTATAACAAAGTCCCCTGATCGAGTATAACAAAGTCTCCTGGTCCAGTATAACAAAGTCCCCTGATCGAGTATAACATATCCCCTCATCAAGGATAACAACGTCTCCTGGCGCAGTATAACAAAGTCCCCAGATGGAGCATAACAAAGTCCCCTGATCGATTATAACAAAGTCCCCTGGTGGAGTATAACAAAGGGCCATCATCGAGTAAGACAAAGTCCCCTGATCGAGTATAACAAAGTCCCCTGTTCCTAGTATAACAAAGCCCAATGGACGAGTATAACAAAGACCCCTGAACCGAGCATAACAAAGTCCCCTGATCGAGTATAACATATCCCCTGATCGAGAATAACAAAGTCCCCTGATCGAGTATATTAAAAGCCCCTCATCGAGTATAGCAAAGTCCATTGGTCAAATATAGGAAAGTCCACTGATCGAGTATGACAATGTCCCCTGATTAATTATAAAAAAGTCACCTTGTCGAGTATAACAAAGTCCCCTGATTGAGTATAACAAAGTCCCCTGATCGAGTATAACAAAGTGTTCTGGTTGAGAATAACAAAGTCCCTGATCGAGTATAAAAAAGTCCTCTGATCGCATATAACAAAGTTCCCTGGTCGAGTATAACAAAGTCCCCTGGTCGAGTATAACAAAGGCCCCTCATTGAGTATAACAAAGTCCATTGGTCAAGTATAAAAAGTCCCCTGGTCGAGTATAACAAAGTCCCCTGATCGAGTATAACAAAGTCCTCTGGTCGAGTATAAAAAAGTCCCCTGATGGAGTATAACAAAGTCCCCTGATCGAGTATAACAAAGTCCCCAGATCGAGTATAACAAAGGCCCCTCATCGAGTATAACAAAGTCCATTGGTCAAGTATAAAAAGGTCCCCTGGTCGAGTATAACAAAGTCCCCTGATCGAGTATAACAAAGTCCCCTGGTCGAGTATAGCAAAGTCCCCTCATCGAGTATAAAAAAGCCTCCACATCGAGTATAACAAAGTCCCCTGATCGAGTATAACACTGCCCCCTGCTCGAGTATAAGAAAGTCCCCTGATCGAGTATAACAAAGTCCTCTGATCGAGTATAACAAAGGCCCCTGATCGAGTCCAAAAAAGGCCCCTCATCGAGTATAACAAAGTCCCTTGATCTAGTATAACAAAGGCCCCTGAACGAGTATAACAAAGGCACCCTCATCGAGTATAACAAAGTTCCCTGATCGAGTATAACAAAGCCGCCTAATCGAGGATAACAAAGTACCCTAGTCGAGTAAAACAAAGTCCCCTGTTCGAGTCTAACAAAATCCGGTGATCGAGTATAACAAAGGCCCCTGGTCGAGTATAACAAAGTCCCCTGATCGAGTATAACAAAGACCCCTGGACGAGTATAACAAAGTCCCCTAATCGAGTATAATAAAGGCCCTGATCGAGTATAACAAAGTCCCCTGGTCCAATATAACAAAGACCCTGATCGAGTATAACATATCCCCTCATCGAATATAACAACGTCTCCTGGCGCAGTATAACAAAGTCCCCAGATCGAGCATAACAAAGTCCCCTGATCGATTATAACAAAGTCCCCTGTTCGAGTATAACAAAGTCCAATGGTCAAGTATAAAACAGTCCCCTGGTCGAGTATAACAAAGTCCCCAGATCGAGTATAACAAAGGCCGCTCATCGAGTATAACAAAGTCCATTGGTCAAGTATAAAAAAGTCCCCTTGTCGAGTATAATAAAGTCCTTGATCGAGTATAACAAAGTCCCCTGATCGAGTATAACAAAGCCCCCTGGACAAGTATAACAAAGTCCCCTGATCGAGTATAACAAAGTCCCTGATCGAGTATAACAAAGTCCCCTGATCGAGTATAACAAAGCCCCCTGGACAAGTATAAAAAAGTCCCCTTGTCGAGTATAACAAAGTCCTTGATCGAGTATAACAAAGTCCCCATATCGAACATAATAAAGTCCCATGATCGATTATAACAAAGTCCCCTGGTCGAGTATAACAAAGGGCCCTCATCGAGTAAGGCAAAGTCCCTTCATCGAGTATAACAAAGTCCCCTGATCCTAGTATAACAAAGCCCACTGGACGGGTATAACAAAGACCCCTGAACCGAGTATAACAAAGTCCCCTTATGTAGTATAACAAAGGCCCTTGATCGAGTATAAGAAAGACCCCTCAACGAGTATAACAAAGTCACCTGAACGAGTATAACTAAGCCGCCTAATCGAGTATAACAAAGACCCCTGGCCGAGTATATCAAAGTCCCCTGTTCGAGTCTAACAAAGTCCCCTTATCGAGTATAACAAATTCCCCTTATCGAGTATTACAAAGACCCCTTATCGAGTATAACAAAGTCCGGTGATCGAGTATAACAAAGGACCCCGGATCGAGTATAACAAAAGTCCCCTGGTCGTGTAATACAAAGTCCCCTGATCGAGTATAAAAAAGTCCCCTGGCCCCGTATAACAAAGCCCCCATATCGAGTATAACAAAGTCTCCAGGCCCAGTATAACAAAGTCCCCAGATCGAGCATAACAAAGTCCCCTGATGGATTATAACAAAGTCCCCAGACCGAGTATAACAAAGGCCTCTGGTCGAGTATAACAAAGTACCCTGGTCGAGATTAACAAAGTCCCCTGATCGAGTATAACAACGTTTCCTGACCCAGTATAACAAAGTCCCCAGATCGAGCATAACAAAGTCTCCTGACCGAGTATAACAAAGGCCGCTGGTCGAGTATAACAAAGTCCCCTGGTCGAGAATAACAATGTCCCCTGAGCCTTGTATAACAAGGCCCCCTGAACCGAGCATAACAAAGTCCCCTGATCGAATATAACATATCCCCTGATCGAGTATAACAAAGTCCCCTGATCCTAGTATAACAAAGCCCATTGGACGAGTATAACAAAGACCCCTGAACCGATCATAACAAAGTCCCCTGATCGAATATAACATATCCCCTGATCGAATATCCCCAAGTCCTCTGCTCGAGTATAACAAAGTCCCCTGATCGAGTATAACAAAGTCCCCTGGTCGAGTATAACAAAGTCCCCTGATCGAGTATAACAAAAGCCCCTCATCGAGTATAGCAAAGTCCATTGGTCAAATATAGGAAAGTCCACTGATCGAGTATGACAAAGTCCCTAATTAATTATAAAAAAGTCCCCTTGTCGAGTACAACAAAGTCCCCTGATCGAGTATAACAATGTCCCCTGGTCGAGTATAACAAAGCCCCCCTCATCGATTATAACAAAGGCCCCTAATCGAGTATAACAAAGTCCCCTGATTGAGTATAACAAAGTCCCCTGATCGAGTATAACATAGTCCTCTGGTTGAGTATAACAAAGTCCCTGATCGAGTATAAAAAAGTCACCTGATCGCATATAACAAAGTCCCTTGGTCGAGTATAACAAAGTCCCCTGATCGAGTATAACAAAGGCCCCTCATTGAGTATAACAAAGTCCATTGGTCAAGTATAAAAAAGTCCCCTGGTCGAGTATAACAAAGTCCCCTGGTCGAGTATAACAAAGTCCCCAGATCGAGTATAACAAAGGCCCCTCTTCGAGTATAACCAAAGTCCATTGGTCAAGTATAAAAAAGTCCCCTGGTCGAGTATAACAAAGTCCCATGACCGAGTATAACAAAGTCCCCTGGTCGAGTATAGCAAAGTCTCCTCATCGAGTATAACAAAGCTTCCTCATTGAGCATTACAAAGTCCCCTGATCGAGTATAACACAGCCTCCTGCTCGAGTATAAGAAAGTCCCCTGATCGAGTATAACAAAGTCCCCTGATCTAGTATAACAAAGGACCCTGATCGAGTATAACAAAGGAACCTCATCGAGTATAACAAAGTTCCCTGATCGTGTATAACAAAGCCGCCTAATCGAGTATAACAAAGTCCCCTGGTCGAGTATAACAAAGTCCCCTGTTCGAGTCTAACAAAATCCTCTTATCGAGTATAACAAATTCCCCTTACCGAGTATAACAAAGTCCCCTTATCGAGTATAACAAAGTCCGGTGATCCTGTATAACAAAGGCCCCTGGTCGAGTATAACAAAGTCCCATCATCGAGTATAACATAAGTCCTTTGATCGAGTATAACAAAGTCCCCTGGTCGAGTATAACAAAGTTTTCTAATCGAGTATACAAATGCCCCTGGTCGATTATAACAAAAGTCCCCTGGTCGAGTATAACAAAGTCCCCTGGTCGAATATAACAAAGTCCCCTGGTCGAGTATAACAAAGCCCCCTCATCGAGTATAACAAAGGCCCCTCATCGAGTATAACATAGTCCCCTGATTGAGTATAGCAAAGTCCCCTGATCGAGTATAACAGAGTCCTCTGGTTGAGTATAACAAAGTCCCTTGATCGAGAATATAAAAGTCCCCTGATCGTGTATAACAAAGTCCCCTGGTCGAGTTTAAGAAAGTCCCCTGATCGAGTATAACAAAGTTCCCTGATCGAGTATAACGAAGCCCCCTGGATGAATATAACAAAGTCTTCTCATCGAGTATAACAAAGTCCCCAGATCGAGCATAACAAAGTCCCCTGATCGATTACAACAAAGTCCCCTGGTCGAGTATAACAAAGTCCTCTGATCGAGTATAACAAAGCCCCCTGGACGAATATAACAAAGTCCCCGGATCGAGTATAACAAAGGCCTCTGGTCGAGTATAACAAAGTCCCCTGGTCGAGAATAACAAAGTCCCCTGATCTAAGTATAACAAAGCCCCCTTATCGAGTATAACAAATTCTCCCTATCGAGTACAACAAAGTCCCATTATCGAGTATAACAAAGTCCGCTGATCGAGTATAAAAATGTCCCCTGGCCCAGTATAACAAAGTCCCCATATCGAGCATAACAAAGTCCCTTGATCGATTATAACAAAGTCCCCTGGTCGAGTATAACAAAGCCCCCTGGACGAGTATAACAAAGTCCCCTGATCGAGTATAACAAAAGTCCCGTGATCGAGTATATTAAAGTCCCCTGATCGAGTATAACAAAGTCCCCAAATCGAGCATAACAAAGTCCCCTGATCGATTATAACAAAGTCCCCTGGTCGAGTATAACAAAGGGCCCTCATTGAGTAAGACAAAGTCCTTTGATCGATTATAACAAAGTCCCCTGATCCTAGTATAACAAAGCCCACTGGACGAGTATAACAAAGACCCCTGAACCGAGCATAACAAAGTCCCCTGATGGAGTATAACATATCCCCTGATCGAGTATAACAAATTCCCTGGTGGAGTATAACAAAGTCCCCTGGTCGAGTATAACAAAGTTTTCTAATCGAGTACAACAAAGGCCCCTGGTCGAGTATAACAAAGGCCCCTCATGGATTATAACAAAGTTCATTGATCAAGTTTAAATAAGTCCCCTGGTCGAGTATAACAAAGGGCCCTCATTGAGTAAGACAAAGTCCTTTGATCGAGTATAACAAAGTCCCCTAATCCTAGTATAACAAAGCCCACTGGACGAGTATAACAAAGACCCCTGAACCGAGTATAGCATAGTCCCCTGATCGAGTATAACAAAGCCTCCTCATCGAGTATAACAAAGTCCCCTGATCGAGTATAACACAGCCCCCTGCTCGAGTATAAGAAAGTCCCCTGATCGAGTATAACAAAGTCCCCTGATCGAGTATAACAAAGGCCCCTGATCGAGTCTAAAAAAGGCCCCTCATCGAGTATAACAAAGTCCCCTGATCTAGTATAACAAAGGCCCCTAATCGAGTATAACAAAGGCCCCCTCATCGATTTAACAAAGTTCCCTCATCGAGTATAACAAAGCCGCCTAATCGAGTATAACAAAGTCTCCTGCTCGAGTATAACAAAGTCCGGTGATCCTGTATAACAAAGGCCCCTGGTCGAGTATAACAAAGTCCCCTCATCGAGTATAACAGAAGTCCCTTGATCGAGTATAACAAAGTCCCCTGGTCGAGTATAACAAAGTTTTCTAATCACGTATAACAAAGGCCCCTGGGCGATTATAACAAAGTCCCCTGGTCGAGTATAACAAAGTCCCCTGATCAAGTATAACATATCCCCTGACCGAGTATAAAAAAGTCCTCTTGTCGAGTATAACAAAGTCCCCTGTCGAGTATAACAAAGTCCCCTGGTCGAGTATAACAAAGTCCCCTGGTCGAGTATAACAAAGCCCCCTCATCGAGTATAACAAAGGCCCCTCATCGAGTATGACAAAGTCCCTGATTGAGTATAACAAAGTCCCCTGATCGAGAATAACATAGTCCTCTTGTTGAGTATAACAAAGTCCCCTGATCGAGTATAAAAAAGTCCCCTGATCGTGTATAACAAAGTCCCCTGGTCAAGTATAAGAAAGTCCCCTGATCGAGTATAACAAAGGCCCCTCATTGAGTATAACAAAGTCCATTGGTCAAGTATAAAAAAGTCCCCTGGTCGAGTATAACAAAGTCCCCATATCGAGTATAACAAAGGCTCCTCATCGAGTATAACAAAGCCCCCTGGACGAACATAACAAAGTCCCCTCATCGAGTATAATAAAGTCCCTGATCGAGTAAAACAAAGTCCCCTGGTCCAATATAACAAAGACCCTGATCGAGTATAACATATCCCCTCATCGAGTATAACAACGTCTCCTGGCGCAGTATAACAAAGTCCCCAGATCGAGCATAACAAAGTCCCCTGATCGATTATAACAAAGTCACCTGGTCGAGTATAACAAAGGGCCCTCATCGAGTAAGACAAAGTCCTTTGATCGAGTATAACAAAGTCGCCTGATCCTAGTATAACAAAGCCCACTGGACGAGTATAACAAAGACCCCTGAACCGAGCATAACAAAGTCCCCTGATGGAGTATAACATATCCCCTGATCGAGTATAACAAAGTCCCTGGTAGAGTATAACAAAGTCCCCTGGTCGAGTATAACAAAGTTTTCTAATCGAGTATAACAAAGGCCCCTGGTCGAGTATAACAAAGGCCCCTCAAGGAGTATAACAAAGTCCATTGATCAAGTATAAATAAGTCCCCTGGTCGAGTATAACAAAGTCCCCTGATTGAGTTTAACAAAGTCCCCTGGTCGAGTATAGCAAAGTCCCCTAATCGAGTATAACAAAGCCTCCTCATCGAGTATAACAAAGTCCCCTGATCGAGTATAACGAAGCCCCCAGCTCGAGTATAACAAGGTCCCCTGATCGAGTATAACAAAGGCCCCTGATCGAGTCTAAAAATGGCCCCTAATCGAGTATAACAAAGTCCCCTCATCTAGTATAACAAAGGCGCCTCATCGAGTCTAACAAAGTCCCCTTATCGAGTATAACAAATTCCCCTTATCGAGTAGAACAAAGTCTCCTTATCGAGTATAACAAAGTCCCTGATCGAGTATAAAAAAGTCCCATGGTCCAGTATAACAAAGTCCGCTGATCGAGTGTAAAAAAGTCCCCTGGCCCAGTATAACAAAGCCCCCTGGACGAGTATAACAAAGTCCCCTTATCGAGTATAACAAAATCCGGTGATCGAGTATAACAAAGGCCCCTGGTCGAGTATAACAAAGTCCCCTGATCGAGTATAACAAAAGTCCCTTGATCGAGTATAACAAAGTCCCCTGGTCGAGTATAACAAAGTTTTCTAATCGAGTATACAAAGGCCCCTGGTCGATTATAACAAAAGTCCCCTGGTCGAGTATAACAAAGTCTCCTGGTCGAATATAACAAAGTCCCCTGGTCGAGTATAACAAAGCCCCCTCATCGAGTATAACAAAGGCCCCTCATCGAGTATAACAAAGTCCTCTGGTTGAGTATAACAAAGTCCCTTGATCGAGTATATAAAAGTCCCCTGATCGTGTATAACAAAGTCCCCTGGTCGAGTATAAGAAAGTCCCCTGATCGAGTATAACAAAGGCCCTCATTGAGTATAACAAAGTCCATTGGTCAAGTATAAGGCCCCTTGTGTCCATTGGTCAGAAGTATAAAAAGGCCCCTGTCTAACAAAGTCTGTCAGTATAACAAAGTCCCCTGATCGAGTATAACAAAGCCCCATGGACGAATATAACAAAGTCCCCGGACCGAGTATAACAAAGGCCTCTGGTCGAGTATAACAAAGTCCCCTGGTGGAGAATAACAAAGTCCCCTGATCTAAGTATAACAAAGCCCCCTGGACGAGTAAAACAAAGTTCCCTGACCGAGTATAACAAAGTTCCCTAATCGAGTATAACAAAGTCGCCTCGTCCAGTATAACAAAGTCCCCTGATCGAGTATAACATATCCCCTGATCGAGTATAACAACGTCTCCTGTCTCAGTATAACAAAGTCCCCAGATCGAGCATAACAAAGTACCCTGATCGATTACAACAAAGTCCCCTGGTCGAGTATAACAAAGTCCCCTGATCGAGTATAACAAAGTCCCCAGATCCTAATATAACAAAGCCCACTAGACGAGTATAACAAAGTCCCCTGAACCGAGTTTAACAAAGTCATCTGATCGAGTATAACATATCCCCTGATCGAGTATAAGAAAGCCTCCTCATCGAGTATAACAAAGTCCCATGATCAAGTATAACGAAGCCCCCTGCTCGAGTATAACAAAGTCCCCTGTTCGAGTATAACAAAGGCCCCTGATCGAGTCTAAAGAAGGCCCCTAATCGAGTATAACAAAGTCCCCTGATCTAGTATAACAAAGGCGCCTCATCGAGTATAACAAAGTCCCCTGATTGAGTATAACAAACCCGCCTAATCGAGTATAACAAAGTCCCCTGGTCGAGTATAACAAAGTCCCCTGTTCGAGTCTAACAAAGTCCCCTTATCGAGTATAACAAATTCCCCTTATCGAGTACAACAAAGTCCCCTTATCGAGTATAACAAAGTCCGCTGATCGAGTATAAATATGTCCCCTGGCCCAGTATAACAAAGTCCCCATATCGAGCATAACAAAGTCCCCTGATCGATTATAACAAAGTCCCCTGGTCGAGTATAACAAAGCCCCCTGGACGAGTATAACAAAGTCCCCTAATCGAGTATAACAAAAGTCCCGTGATCGAGTATAACAAAGTCCCCTGATCGAGTATAACAAAAGTCCCGTGATCGAGTATAACAAAGTCCCCTGATCGAGTATAACATATCCCCTCATCGAGTATAACAAAGTCTCCTGGCCCAGTATAACAAAGCCCCAGATCGAGCATAACAAAGTCCCCTGATAGATTATAACATAGTCCCGTACCGAGGATAACAAAGGCCTCTGGTCGAGTATAACAAAGTCCCCTGGTCGAGAATAACAAAGTCCCCTGATACTAGTATAACAAAGTCCCCTGACCGAGTATAAAAAAGTCCTCTGGCCCAGTATAACAAAGTCCCTTGATCGAGTATAACAAAGTCCCCTGATCGATTAAAACAAAGTCCCCTTGTCGAGTATAGCAAAGGGTCCTGATCGAGTAAGACAATTTCCCCTGATCGAGTATAATAAAGTCCCCTGACTGAGTATAACAAAGCAACCTGGACGTGTATAAAAAAGTCCCCTGACAGAGTATAACAAAGTTCTCTGCTCGAGTATAACAAAGTCCCCGGATCGAATATAACAAAGTCCCCTGGTCGAGTATAACAAAGTCCCCTCATCGAGTATAACAAAAGCCCCACATCGAGTATAGCAAAGTCCATTGGTCAAATATAGGAAAGTCCACTGATCGAGTATGACAAAGTCCCCTGATTGAGTATAACAAAGTCCCCTGATCAAGTATAACAAAGTCCTCTGGTTGAGTAGAACAAAGTCCCTGATCGAGTATAAAAAAGTCCCCTGATCGCATATAACAAAGTCCCCTGGTCGAGTATAACAAAGTCCCCTGATCGAGTATAACAAAGGCCCCTCATTGAGTATAACAAAGTCCATTGGTCAAGTATAAAAAAGTCCCCTAGTCGAGTATAACAAAGTCCTCTGGTTGAGTATAAAAAAGTCCCCTGATGGAGTATAAAAAATACCCTGCTCGAGTCTAACAAAGTCCCCAGATCGAGTATAACAAAGGCCCCTTATCGAGTATAACAAAGTCCATTGATCAAGTATAAAAAAGTCCCCTGGTCGAGTATAACAAAGTCCCCTGATCGAGTATAACAAAGTCTCCTGGTCGAGTATAGCAAAGTCCCCTGATCGAGTATAACAAAGCCTACTCATCGAGTATAACAAAGTCCCCTGATTGAGTATAACAAAGGCCCCTGATCGAGTCTAAAAAAGGCCCCTCACCGAGTATAACAAAGTCCCCTGATCAAGTATAACAAAGTCCCCTGGTCGAGTATAGCAAAGTCCCCTGATCGAGTATAAGAAAGTCCCCTGATCGAGTATAACAAAGGCCCCTGATCGAGTCTAACAAAGGCCCCTCATCGAGTATAACAAAGTACCCTGATCTAGTATAACAAAGGCTTCTAATCGAGTATAACAAAGGCCCCTCATCGATTTAACAAAGTTCCCTCATCGAGTATAACAAAGCCGCCTAATCGAGTATAACAAAGTCTCCTGCTCGAGTATAACAAAGTCCCCTGTTCGAGTATAACAAAGTCCGGTGATCCTGTATAACAAAGGCCCCTGGTCGAGTATAACAAAGTCCCCTCATCGAGTATAACAGAAGTCCCTTGACCGAGTATAACAAAGTCCCCTGGTCGAATATAACAAAGTTTTCTAATCGCGTATAACAAAGGCCCCTGGGCGATTATAACAAAGTCCCCTGGTCGAGTATAACAAAGTCCCCTGATCGAATATAACATATCCCCTGACCGAGTATAACAAAGTCCTCTTGTCGAGTATAACAAAGTCCCCTGATCGAGTATAACAAAGTCCCCTGGTCAACTATAACAAAGTCCCCTGGTCGAGTATAACAAAGCCCCCTCATCGAGTATAACAAAGGCCCCTCATCGAGTATAACAAAGTCCCTGATTGAGTATAACAAAGTCTCCTGATCGAGTATAAAAAGTCCCCTGATCGTGTATAACAAAGTCCCCTGGTCAAGTATAAGAAAGTCCCCTGATCGAGTATAACAAAGGCCCCTCATTGAGTATAACAAAGTCCATTGGTCAAGTATAAAAAACTCTCCTGGTCGAGTATAACAAAGTCCCCATATCGAGTATAACAAAGGCTCCTCATCGAGTATAACAAAGCCCCCTGGACGAATATAACAAAGTCCCCTCATCGAGTATAATAAAGTCCCTGATCGAGTATAAAAAAGTCCCCTGGTCCAATATAACAAAGACCCTGATCGAGTATAACATATCCCCTCATCGAGTATAACAACGTCTCCTGGCGCAGTATAACAAAGGCCCCTCATGGATTATAACAAAGTTGATCAAGTATAAATAAGTCCCCTGGTCGAGTATAACAAAGGGCCCTCATTGAGTAAGACAAAGTCCTTTGATCGAGTATAACAAAGTCCCCTAATCCTAGTATAACAAAGCCCACTGGACGAGTATAACAAAGACCCCTGAACCGAGTATAGCAAAGACCCCTGATCGAGTATAACAAAGCCTCCTTATCGAATATAACAAAGTCCCCTGATCGAGTATAACACAGCCCCCTGCTCGAGTATAAGAAAGTCCCCTAATCGAGTATAACAAAGTACCCTGATCGAGTATAACAAAGTCCTCTGCTCGAGTATAACAAAGTCCCCGGATCGAGTATAACAAAGTCCCCTGGTCGAGTATAACAAAGTCCCCTCATCGAGTATTACAAAAGCCCCACATCGAGTATAGCAAAGTCCATTGGTCAAATATAGGAAAGTCCACTGATCGAGTATGACAAAGTCCCCTGATTGAGTATAACAAAGTCCCCTGATCAAGTATAACAAAGTCCTCTGGTTGAGTATAACAAAGTCCCTGATCGAGTATAAAAAAGTCCCCTGATCGCATATAACAAAGTCCCCTGGTCGAGTATAACAAAGTCCCCTAATCGAGTATAACAAAGGCCCCTCATTGAGTATAACAAAGTCCATTGGTCAAGTATAAAAAAGTCCCCTAGTCGAGTATAACAAAGTCCTCTGGTTGAGTATAAAAAATTCCCCTGATGGAGTATAAAAAAGTCCCCTGCTCGAGTATAACAAAGTCCCCAGATCGAGTATAACAAAGGCCCCTCATCGAGTATAACAAAGTCCATTGATCAAGTATAAAAAAGTCCCCTGGTCGAGTATAACAAAGTCCCCTAATCGAGTATAACAAAGTCTCCTGGTCGAGTATAGCAAAGTCCCCTGATCGAGTATAACAAAGCCTCCTCATCGAGTATAACAAAGTCCCCTGATTGAGTATAACAAAGGCCACTGATCGAGTCTAAAAAAGGCCCCTCATCGAGTATAACAAAGTCCCCTGATCGAGTACAACAAAGTCCCCTGGTTGAGAATAGCAAAGTCCCCTGCTCGAGTATAAGAAAGTCCCCTGATCGAGTATAACAAAGTACCCTAATCGAGTATAACAAAGGCCCCTGATCGAGTCTAAAAAAGGCCCCTCATCGAGTATAACAAAGTCCCCTGATCTAGTATAACAAAGGCCCCTAATCGGAAAAGGTATAACAAAGGCCCCTCATCGATTTAACAAAGTTCCCTCATCGAGTATAACAAAGCCGCCTAATCGAGTATAACAAAGTCTCCTGCTCGAGTATAACAAAGTCCGGTGATCCTGTATAACAAAGGCCCCTGGTCGAGTATAACAAAGTCCCCTCATCGAGTATAACAGAAGTCCCTTGATCGAGTATAACAAAGTCCCCTGGTCGAATATAACAAAGTTTTCTAATCGCGTATAACAAAGGCCCCTGGGCGATTATAACAAAGTCCCCTGGTCGAGTATAACAAAGTCCCCTGATCGAATATAACATATCCCCTGACCGAGTATAACAAAGTCCTCTTGTCGAGTATAACAAAGTCCCCTGATCGAGTATAACAAAGTCCCCTGGTCGACTATAACAAAGTCCCCTGGTCGAGTATAACAAAGCCCCCTCATCGAGTATAACAAAGGCCCCTCATCGAGTATAACAAAGTCCCTGATTGAGTATAACAAAGTCTCCTGATCGAGTATAAAAAAGTCCCCTGATCGTGTATAACAAAGTCCCCTGGTCAAGTATAAGAAAGTCCCCTGATCGAGTATAACAAAGGGCCCTCATTGAGTATAACAAAGTCCATTGGTCAAGTATAAAAAACTCTCCTGGTCGAGTATAACAAAGTCCACATATCGAGTATAACAAAGGCTCCTCATCGAGTATAACAAAGCCCCCTGGACGAATATAACAAAGTCCCCTCATCGAGTATAATAAAGTCCCTGATCGATTTTAACAAAGTCCCCTGGTCCAATATAACAAAGACCCTGATCGAGTATAACATATCCCCTCATCGAGTATAACAACGTCTCCTGGCGCAGTATAACAAAGGCCCCTCATGGATTATAACAAAGTCCATTGATCAAGTATAAATAAGTCCCCTGGTCGAGTATAACAAAGGGCCCTCATTGAGTAGGACAAAGTCCTTTGATCGAGTATAACAAAGTCCCCTAATCCTAGTATAACAAAGCCCACTGGACGAGTATAACAAAGACCCCTGAACCGAGTATCCAAAGACCCCTGATCGAGTATAACAAAGCCTCCTTATCGAATATAACAAAGTCCCCTGATCGAGTATAACACAGCCCCCTGCTCGAGTATAAGAAAGTCCCCTAATCGAGTATAACAAAGTACCCTGATCGAGTATAACAAAGGCCCCTGATCGAGTCTAAAAAAGGCCCCTCATCGAGTATAACAAAGTCCCCTGATCTAGTATAACAAAGGCCCCTAATCGAGTATAACAAAGTCCCTTGTTCGAGTATAACAAAGTCCGGTGATCCTGTATAACAAAGGCCCCTGGTCGAGTATAACAAAGTCCCCTCATCGAGTATAACAGAAGTCCCTTGATCGAGTATAACAAAGTCCCCTGGTCGAGTATAACAAAGTTTTCTAATCACGTATAACAAAGGCCCCTGGGCGATTATAACAAAGTCCCCTGGTCGAGTATAACGAAGTCCCCTGATCAAGTATAACATATCCCCTGACCGAGTATAAAAAAGTCCTCTTGTCGAGTATAACAAAGTCCCCTGATCGAGTATAACAAAGTCCCCTGGTCGAGTATAACAAAGCCCCCTCATCGAGTATAACAAAAGCCCCTCATCGAGTATAACAAAGTCCCTGATTGAGTATAACAAAGTCCCCTGATCGAGTATAACATAGTCCTCTTGTTGAGTATAACAAAGTCCCCTGATTGAGTATAAAAAAGTCCCCTGATCGTGTATAACAAAGTCCCCTGGTCAAGTATAAGAAAGTCCCCTGATCGAGTATAACAAAGGCCCCTCATTGAGTATAACAAAGTCCATTGGTCAAGTATAAAAAAGTCCCCTGGTCGAGTATAACAAAGTCCCCATATCGAGTATAACAAAGGCTCCTCATCGAGAATAACAAAGCCCCCTGGACGAATATGACAAAGTCCCCTCATCGAGTATAATAAAGTCCCTGATCGAGTAAAACAAAGTCCCCTGGTCCAATATAACAAAGACCCTGATCGAGTATAACATATCCCCTCATCGAGTATAACAACGTCTCCTGGCGCAGTATAACAAAGTCCCCAGATCGAGCATAGCAAAGTCCCCTGATCGATTATAACAAAGTCACCTGGTCGAGTATAACAAAGGGCCCTCATTGAGTAAGACAAAGTCCTTTGATCGAGTATAACAAAGTCCCCTAATCCTAGTATAACAAAGCCCACTGGACGAGTATAACAAAGACCCCTGAACCGAGTATAGCATAGTCCCCTGATCGAGTATAACAAAGCCTCCTCATCGAGTATAACAAAGTCCCCTGATCGAGTATAACACAGCCCCCTGCTCGAGTATAAGAAAGTCCCCTGATCGTGTATAACAAAGTCCCCTGATCGAGTATAACAAAGGCCCCTGATCGAGTCTAAAAAAGGCCCCTCATCGAGTATAACAAAGTCCCCTGATCTAGTATAACAAAAGCCCCTAATCGAGTATAACAAAGTCCCTTGTTCGAGTATAACAAAGTCCGGTGATCCTGTATAACAAAGGCCCCTGGTCGAGTATAAAAAAGTCCCCTCATCGAGTATAACAGAAGTCCCTTGATCGAGTATAACAAAGTCCCCTGGTCGAGTATAACAAAGTTTTCTAAACACGTATAACAAAGGCCCCTGGGCGATTATAACAAAGTCCCCTGGTCGAGTAAAACAAAGTCCCCTGATCAAGTATAACATATCCCCTGACCGAGTATAAAAAAGTCCTCTTGTCGAGTATAACAAAGTCCCGTGATCGAGTATAACAAAGTCCCCTGGTCGAGTATAACAAAAACCCCTGGTCGAGTATAACAAAGCCCCCTCATCGAGAATAACAAAGGCCCCTCATCGAGTATAACCGAAGTCCCTGATTGGGTATAACAAAGTCCCTGATCGAGTATAACATAGTCCTCTTGTTGAGTATAACAAAGTCCCTGATCAGTATAAAAAGTCCCTGATGGGTGTATAACAAGTCCCTGGTCAAGTATAAGAAGAAAGTCCCTGATGCAGGTATAACAAAGGCCCCTCATTGAGTATAACAAAGTCCATTGGTCAAGTATAAAAAAGTCCCCTGGTCGAGTATAACAAAGTCCCCATATCGAGTATAACAAAGGCTCCTCATCGAGTATAACAAAGCCCCCTGGACGAAAATAACAAAGTCCCCTCATCGAGTATAATAAAGTCCCTGATCGAGTAAAACAAAGTCCCCTGGTCCAATATAACAAAGACCCTGATCGAGTATAACATATCCCCTCAGCGAGTATAACAACGTCTCCTGGCGCAGTATAACAAAGTCCCCAGATCGAGCATAACAAAGTCCTCTGATCGATTATAACAAAGTCACCTGGTCGAGTATAACAATGGGCCCTCATTGAGTAAGACAAAGTCCTTTGATCGAGTATAACAAAGTCCCCTGATCCTAGTATAACAAAGCCCACTGGACGAGTATAACAAAGACCCCTCAACCGAGTATAACAAAGTCCCCTGATGGAGTATAACATATCCCCTGATCGAGTATAACAAAGTCCCTGGTGGAGTATAACAAAGTCCCCTGGTCGAGTATAACAAAGTTTTCTAATCGAGTATAATAAAGTCCCTGATCGAGTATAACAAAGTCCCCTGGTCCAATATAACAAAGACCCTGATCGAGTATAACATATCCCCTCATCGAGTATAACAACGTCTCCTGGCGCAGTATAACAAAGTCCCCAGATCGATCATAACAAAGTCCCCTGATCGATTATAACAAAGTCCCCTGGTCGAGTATAACAAAGGGCCCTCATTGAGTAAGACAAAGTCCTTTGATCGAGTATAACAAAGTCCCCTGAGCCTAGTATAACAAAGCCCACTGGACGAGTATAACAAAGTCCCCTGAACCGAGTATAACAAAGTCCCCTGATGGAGTATAACATATCCCCTGATCGACTATAACAAATTCCCTGGTGGAGTATAACAAAGTCCCCTGATCGAGTATAACAAAGTTTTCTAATCGAGTACAACAAAGGCCCCTGGTCGAGTAGTACAACAAAGGCCCCTGGTCGAGTATAACAAAGGCCCCTCATGGATTATAACAAAGTCCATTGATCAAGTATAAATAAGTCCCCTGGTCGAGTATAACAAAGGGCCCTCATTGAGTAAGACAAAGTCCTTTGATTGAGTATAACAAAGTCCCCTAATCCTAGTATAACAAAGCCCACTGGACGAGTATAACAAAGACCCCTGAACCGAGTATAGCAAAGTCCCCTGATCGAGTATAACAAAGCCTCCTCATCGAGTATAACAAAGTCCCCTGATCGAGTATAACACAGCCCCCTGCTCGAGTATAAGAAAGTCCCCTGATCGAGTATAACAAAGTCCCCTAATCGAGTATAACAAAGGCCCCTGATCGAGTCTAAAAAAGGCCCCTCATCGAGTATAACAAAGTCCCCTGATCTAGTATAACAAAGGCCCCTAAGCGAGTATAACAAAGGCCCCCTCATCGATTTAACAAAGTTCCCTCATCGAGTATAACAAAGCCGCCTAATCGAGTATAACAAAGTCTCCTGCTCGAGTATAACAAAGTCCCTTGTTCGAGTATAACAAAGTCCGGTGATCCTGTATAACAATGGCCCCTGGTCGCGTATAACAAAGTCCCCTCATCGAGTATAACAGAAGTCCCTTGATCGAGTATAACAAAGTCCCCTAGTCGAGTATAACAAAGTTTTCTAATCACGTATAACAAAGGCCCCTGGGCGATTATAACAAAGTCCCCTGGTCGAATATAACAAAGTCCCCTGATCAAGTATAACATATCCCCTGACCGAGTATAAAAAAGTCCTCTTGTCGAGTATAACAAAGTCCCCTGATCGAGTATAACAAAGTCCCCTGGTCGAGTATAACAAAGCCCCCTGGTCGAGTATAACAAAGCCCCCTCATCGAGAATAACAAAGGCCCCTCATCGAGTATAACAAAGTCCCTGATTGAGTATAACAAAGTCCCCTGATCGAGTATAACATAGTCCTCTTGTTGAGTATAACAAAGTCCCCTGATCGAGTTTAAAAAAGTCCCCTGATCGTGTATAACAAAGTCCCCTGGTCAAGTAAAAGAAAGTCCCCTGATCGAGTATAACAAAGGCCCCTCATTGAGTATAACAAAGTCCATTGGTCAAGTATAAAAAAGTCCCCTGGTCGAGTATAACAAAGTCCCCATATCGAGTATAACAAAGGCTCCTCATCGAGTATAACAAAGCCCCCTGGACGAATATAACAAAGTCCCCTCATCGAGTATAATAAAGTCCCTGATCGAGTAAAACAAAGTCCCCTGGTCCAATATAACAAAGACCCTGATCGAGTATAACATATCCCCTCATCGAGTATAACAACGTCTCCTGGCGCAGTATAACAAAGTCCCCAGATCGAGCATAACAAAGTCCGCTGATCGATTATAACAAAGTCCCCTGATCCTAGTATAACAAAGCCCACTGGACGAGTATAACAAAGACCCCTGAACCGAGTATAACAAAGTCCCCTGATGGAGTATAACATATCCCCTGATCGAGTATAACAAAGTCCCTGGTGGAGTATAACAAAGTCCCCTGATTGAGTTTAACAAAGTCCCCTGGTCGAGTATAGCAAAGTCCCCTAATCGAGTATAACAAAGCCTCCTCATCGAGTATAACAAAGTCCCCTGATCGAGTATAACAAAGCCCCCTGCTCGAGTATAACAAGGTCCCCTGCTCGAGTATAACAAGGTCCCCTGATCGAGTATAACAAAGTCCCCTCATCTAGTATAACAAAGGCGCCTCATCGAGCCTAACAAAGTCCCCTTATCGAGTATAACAAATTCCCCTTATCGAGTAGAACAAAGTCTCCTTATCGAGTATAACAAAGTCCCTGATCGAGTATAAAAAAGTCCCATGGTCCAGTATAACAAAGTCCGCTGATCGAGTGTAAAAAAGTCCCCTGGCCCAGTATAACAAAGCCCCCTGGACGAGTATAACAAAGTTCCATTATCGAGTATAACAAAATCCGGTGATCGAGTATAACAAAGGCCCCTGGTCGAGTATAACAAAGTCCCCTGATCGAGTATAACAAAGTCCCCTGATCGAGTATAACAAAGCCCCCTGGACGAGTATAACACAGTCCCCTGATCGAGTATAACAAAGTCCCTAATCGAGTATAACAAAGTCCCCTGATCGAGTATAACATATCCCCTCATCGAGTATAACAAAGTCTCCTGGCCCAGTATAACAAAACCCCAGATCGAGCATAACAAAGTCCATTGGTCAAATATACGAAAGTCCACTGATCGAGTATGACAAAGTCCTCTGATTATTAATAAAAAAGTCCCCTTGTCGAGTATAACAAAGTCCCCTGGTCGATTATAACATAGTCCCTGACCGAGGATAACAAAGGCCTCTGGTCGAGTATAACAAAGTTCTCTGGTCGAGAATAACAAAGTCCCCTGATACTAGTATAACAAAGTTCCCTGACCGAGTATAAAAAAGTTCCCTGGCCCTGTATAACAAAGTCCCCTGTTCGAGTATAACAAAGTCCCCTTATCGATTAAAACAAAGTCCCCTGGTCGAGTATAGTAAATGGCCCTGATCGAGTAAGACAAAGTCCCCTGATCGAGTATAACAAAGTCCCCTGACCGAGTATAACAAAGCCCCCTGGACGAGTATAACAAAGTCCCCTGACAGAGTATAACAAAGTCCTCTGCTCGAGTATAACAAAGTCCTCTGATCGAGTATAACAAAGTCCCCTGGTCGAGTATAACAAAGTCCCCTGATCGAGTATAACAAAGGCCCCTTATCGAGTATATCAAAGTCCATTGGTCAAATATAGGAAAGTCCATTGATCGAGTATGACAATGTCCCTGATTAATTATAAAAAAGTCCCCTTGTCGAGTATAACAAAGTCCCCTGATCGAGTATAACAAATTCCCCTGGTCGAGTATAACAAAGCCCCCTCATCGAGTATAACAAAGGCCCCTAATCGGGTATAACAAAGGCCCCTGATTGAGTATAACAAAGTCCCCTGATCTAGTATAACAAAGTCCTCTGGTTGAGTATAACAAAGTCCCCTCATATAGTATAACAAAGTTCATTGGTCAAATATAAAAAAAGTCCCCTGTTCGAGTATAACAAAGTCCCCATATCGAGTATAACAAAGGCCCCACATTCAGTATAACAAAGTCCATTGGTCAAGTATAAAAAAGTCCCCTGGTCGAGTATAACAAGGTCCCCTGATCGAGTATAACATAGTCCTCTTGTCGAGTATAAAAAAGACCCCTGATGGAGTATAACAAAGTCCCCTGCTCGAGTATAGCAAAGTCCATTGGTCAAGTATAAAAAGTCCCCTGGTAGAGTATAACAAAGTCTATTGATCGAGTATAACATAGTCCTCTGGTCGAGTATAAAAAAGTCCCCTGATTTAGTATAACATATCCCTTGATCGAGTATAACAAAGTCTTCTGGTCGAGTATAACAAAGGACCCTGATCGAGTAAGACAAAGTCCCCTGAATCGAGTATAACAAAATCCCCTGATCGAGTGTAACAAAGTCCCCTGATCGAGTAAAACAAATTCTTATCGAGTATATAACAGCGTCTCCCCTGGTCGAGTATAACAAATTCCCCTGATCGAGCATAACAAAGTCCCCTGATCGAGCATAACATATCCCCTGATCGAGTATAACAGAGTGCCTGGTGGAGTATAACAAAGTCCCCTGGTCGAGTATAACATATCCCCTGATCGAGTATAACAAAGTTCTCTGGTCGAGTATAACAAAGTCCCCTGATCGAGCATAACAATGTCCCCTAGTCGAGTATAGCAAAGTCCATTGGTCAAATATAGGAAAGTCCACTGATCGAGTATGACAAACTCCCCTGATCATGTATAAAAAAGTCCCCTGGTCGAGTATAACAATGTCCCCTGATCGAGTATAACAAAGTCCCCTGGTCGAATATAACAAAGGCCCCTAATCGAGTATAACAAAGTCCCCTGATTTAGTATAACTAAGTCCCCTGATCGAGTATAACAAAGTAATCTGGTTGAGTATAACAAAGTCCCCTGATCGAGTATAACATATCCCCTAATCGAGTATAACAAAGTCCTCTCGTTGAGTATAAAAAAGTCCCTTGATCGCGTATAACAAAGTCCCCTGGTCGTGTATAACAAAGTCCCCTGATCGAGTATAACAAAGTCCCCTGATCCTAGTATAACAAAGCCCACTGGACGAGTATAACAAAGACACCTGAACCGAGTATATCAAAGTCCCCTGATCGAGTATAACATATCCCCTGATCGAGTATAAGAAAGTCCCTGGTGGAGTATAACAAAGTCCCCTGGTCGAGTATAACAAAGTTTTCTAATCGAGTATAACAAAGGCCCCTGGTCGAGTATAACAAAGTTTTCTAATCGAGTATATCAAAGGCCCCTGGTCGAGTATAACAAAGTCCTCTGATCAAATATAACAAAGTCATTTGATCGAGTATAACAAAGTCCCCTAATCAAGTATAACAAAGTCCCCTGGTCGAGTATAACAAAGGGCCCTGATCGAGTAAGAAAAAGTCCCCTGATCGAGTATAACAAAGTTCCCTGATCCTAGTATAACAAAGCCCACTGGACGAGTATAACAAAGACACCTAAACCGAGTATAACAAAGTCCCCTGATCGAGTATAACAAAGTCCCTGGTGGAGTATAACAAAGTCCCCTGGTCGAGTATGACAAAGTTTTCTAATCGAGTATAACAAAGGCCCCTGGTCGAGTATAACAAAGTCCTCTGATCAAGTATAACAAAGTCCCCTAATCAAGTATAACAAAGTCCCCTGGTCGTATATAACAAAGTCACCTGATCGAGTATAACAAAAGGCCCTTCATTGAGTATAACAAAGTCCATTGGTCAAGTATAGAAAGTCCCCTGGACGAGTATAACAAAGTCCCTTGATCAAGTATAACATAGCCCCTGGTCGAGTATAACAAAGTCCTCTGGTCGAGTATAAAAAAGTCCCCTGATCGAGTAAAACAAAGTCCCCTGATCATAGTATAACAAAGCCCACTGGACGAGTATAACAAAGACACCTGAACCGAGTATAACAAAGTCCCCTGATCGAGTATAACAAAGTCCCTGGTGGAGTATAACAAAGTCCCCTGGTCGAGTATAACAAAGTTTTCTAATCTAGTATAAGAAAGGCCCCTGGTCGAGGATAACAAAGTCCTCTGATCAAGTATAACAAAGTCCCCTAATCAAGTATAACAAAGTCCCCTGGTCGTATATAACAAAGTCACCTGATCGAGTATAACAAAAGGCCCCTCATTGAGTATAACAAAGTCCCTTGGTCAAGTATAAAAAGTCCCCTGCTCGAGTATAACAAAGTCCCTTGATCACGTATAACATAGCCCCTGGTCGAGTATAACAAAGTCCTCTGGTCGAGTATAAAAAAGTCCCCTGTTCGAGTATAATAAAGCCCCCTGCTCGAGTATAAATAGGTCACCTGATCGAGTATAACAAAGGCCTCTGGTCGAGTATAACAAAGTCCCCTGGTCGAGTATAACAAATTCACCTGTTCGAGTCTAACATTAAGTCCCCTTATCGAGTATAACAAATTCCCCTTATCGAGTATAACAAAGTCCCCTGGGCGAGTATAACAAAGGCCCCTAATCGAGTATACCAAAGTCCCCTAATTGAGTATAACAAAGGCCCTGATGGAGTATAACAAAGTACTCTGGTTGAGTATAACAAAGTCCCCTGATCGAGTATAACATATCCCCTGATCGAGTATAACAAAGTCTTCTGGTCGAGTATAAAAAAGTCCCCTGATTGCGTATAACAAAATCCCCTGGTCGTGTATAACAAAGTCCCTTGATCGAGTATAACAAAGGCCCCTCATTGAGTATAACAAAGTCCATTGGTCAAGTATAAAAAAGTCCCATGGTCGAGTATAACAAAGTCCCCTGATCGTGTATAACAAAGTCCCCTGGTCAAGTATGGCATATCCCCTGATCGAATAAAACAAAGTCCCTGGTGGAGTATAACAAAGTTCCCTGATCGAGTATAACAAAGTTTTCTAATCGAGTATAACAAAGGCCCCTAGTCGAGTATAACAAAGACCCCTGATCGAGTATAACATATCCCCTGATCGAGTATAACAAAGTCCTCTGATCGAGTAAAACAAAGACCCTCATCGAGTATAACAAAGTCCCCTGGTCGATTATAACAATGTCCCCTGATCGAGTATAACAAAGGCCCCTTATCGAGTATATCAAAGTCCATTGGTCAAATATAGGAAAGTTCACTCATCGAGTATAACAAAGTCCCCCGATCGAGTATAACAAAGTCCCCTGGTTGAGTATAACAAAGTCCCCTAATCGAGTATAACAAAGTCCCCTGGTCAACTATAGCAAAGTCCCCTGGACGAGTATAACAAAGCCTCCTCATCGAGTATAAAAGAGGCCCCTAATCAAGTATAACAAAGTCCCCTGGTTGAGTATAACAAAATCCCCTGATCGAGTATAACAAAGTCCCTTGATCGAGTAAAACAAAGTCCCCTGTTCGAGTCTAACATTAAGTCCCCTTATTGAGTATAACAAATTCCCCTTATCGAGTATAGCAAAGTCCCCTTATCGAGTATAACAAAGTCCCCTGATCGAGTGTAACAAAGGCCTCTGGTCGAGTATAACAAAGTCCCCTGATCGAGTATAACAAAAATTCCCTGATCGAGTATAACAACGTCTCGTAACCCAGTTTAACAAAGTCCCCAGATCGAGCATAACAAAGTCCCCTAATCGATTATAACAAAGTCCCCTGGTCGAGTATAACAAAGGACCCTGATCGAGTAAGACAAAGTCCCCTGAATCGAGTATAACAAATTACCCTGATCGAGTATAACAGAGTCCCTGGTAGAGTATAACAAAGTCCACTGGTCGAGTATAACAAAGTTTTTTAATCGAGTATAACAAAGGCTCCTGGTCGAGTATAACAAAGGCTCCTGGTCGAGTATAACAAAGTCCTCTGATCAAGTATAACAAAGTCCTTTGATCAAGTATAAAAAGTCCCCTAATCAAGTAAAACAAAGTCACCTAATCGAGTATAACAAAGTTCCCTGATCGAGTATAACATAACCCCTGATCGAGTATAACAAAGTTCTCTGGTCGAGTATAACAAAGTCCCTGATCGAGTATAACAATGTCCCCTGGTCGAGTATAGCAAAGTCCATTGGTCAAATATAGGAAAGTCCACTGATCGAGTATGACAAACTCCCCTGATCAAGAATAAAAAAGTCCCCTGGTCGAGTATAACAATGTCCCCTGATCGAGTATAACAAAGTCCCCTGGTCGAGTATAACAAAGGCCCCTAATCGAGTATAATAAAGTCCCTTGATTTAGTATAACTAAGTCCCCTGATCGAGTATAACAAAGTACTCTGGTTGAGTATAACAAAGTCCTCTGGTCGAGGATAAAAAAGTCCCTTGATCGCGTATAAAAAAGTCCCCTGGTCGTGTATACCAAAGTCCCCTGATCGAGTATAACAAAGTTCCCTGATCCTAGTATAACAAAGCCCACTGGACGAGTATAACAAAGACACCTGAACCGAGTATATCAAAGTCCCCTGATCGAGTATAACATATCCCCTGATCGAGTATAACAAAGTCCCTGGTGGAGTATAACAAAGTCCCCTGGTCGAGTATAACAAAGTTTTCTAATCGAGTATAACAAAGGCCCCTGGTCGAGTATAACAAAGTTTTCTAATCGAGTATATCAAAGGCCCCTGGTCGAGTATAACAAAGTCCTCTGATCAAATATAACAAAGTCCATTGATCGAGTATAACAAAGTCCCCTAATCAAGTATAACAAAGTCCCCTGGTCGAGTATAACAAAGGGCCCTGATCGAGTAAGAAAAAGTCCCCTGATCGAGTATAACAAAGTCCCCTGATCCTAGTATAACAAAGCTCACTGGACGAGTATAACAAAGACACCTGAACCGAGTATAACAAAGTCCCCTGATCGAGTATAACAAAGTCCCTGGTGGAGTATAACAAAGTCCCCTGGTCGAGTATAACAAAGTTTTCTAATCGAGTATAACAAAGGCCCCTGGTCGAGTATAACAAATTCCTCTGATCAAGTATAACAAAGTCCCCTAATCAAGTTTAACAAAGTCCCCTGGTCGTATATAACAAAGTCACCTGATCGAGTATAACAAAAGGCCCCTCATTGAGTATAACAAAGTCCATTGGTCAAGTATAAAAAGTCCCCAAGACGAGTATTACAAAGTCCCTTGATCAAGTATAACATAGCCCCTGGTCGAGTATAACAAAGTCCTCTGGTCGAGTATAAAAAAGTCCCCTGTTCGAGTATAATAAAGCCCCCTGCTCGAGTATAAGTAGGTCCCCTGATCGAGTATAACAAAGTCTCCTGATCGAGTATAACAAAAGCCCGTCATCGAGTCCAAAAAAGGCCCCTAATCGAGTATAACAAAGTTCCCTGATCTAGTATAACAAAGGCCTCTGGTCGAGTATAACAAAGGCCCCTCATCGAGTATAACAAAGTCCCCTGATCAATTATAACAAAACCGCCTAATCGAGTATAACAAAGTCCCCTTGTCGAGTATAACAAAGTCCCCTGATCGAGTATAACAAAGGCCTCTGGTCGAGTATAACAAAGTCCCCTGATCGAGTATAACAAAAATCCCCTGATCGAGTATAACAACGTCTCGTGGCCCAGTTTAACAAAGTCCCCAGATCGAGCATAACAAAGTCACCTAATCGATTATAACAAAGTCCCTTGGTCGAGTATAACAAAGGGCCCTGATCGAGTAGAACAAAGTCCCCTGATCAAGCATAACAAAGTCCCCTGATCCAAGTATAACAAAGCCCCCTGGACGAGTATAACAAAGTCCCCTGAACCGAGTATAACAAAGTCCCCTTATCGAGTATAACATATCCCCTGATCGAGCATAACAGAGTCCCTGGTGGAGTATAACAAAGTCCCCTGGTCGAGTATAACAAAGTTTTCTAATCGAGTATAACAAAGGCTCCTGGTCGAGTATAACAAAGTCCTCTTATCAAGTATAACAAAGTCCTTTGATCGAGTATAAAAAAGACCCCTAATCAAGTAAAAAAGTTCTGATTGAATATAACAAAGTCCCCTGATCGAGTATAACAAAGTCCCCTGGTCGAGTATAACAAAGTCCCCTGGTCGAGTATCACAAATCCCCCTCATCGAGTATAACAAAGGCCCCTCATCGAGTATAACAAAGTCCCCGGATTGAGTATAATAAAGTCCCCTGATCGAGTATAGCAGACCCTGAAGTCTGGTATAACAAAGGTCTGATCGGGTATAACAAAACCCCTGATCAAGGTACAACAAAGTCCCCATATCGGGAGTTTAACAAAGGGCCCTGATCAAAGGTATAACAAAGTTCCCCTATCGAGTATAACATATCCTTTGATCGAGTATAACAAATTCCTCTGGTCGAGTATAACAAACTCCCCTGATCGAGTATAACAAAGTCCCCTTGTCGAGTATAGCAAAGTCCCCTGATCGAGTATAACAAAGGCCCCTCATCGATTATAACATTGGTCATATATAGGAAAGTCCACTGATCGAGTATGACAAAGTCCCCTAATTAAGTTCAAAAAAGTCCCCTGGTCGCGTATAACAAAGTCCCCTGATCGAGTATAACAAAGTCCCCTGGACGAGTATAACATATCCCCTGATCGAGTATAACAAAGTCTTCTGGTCGAGTATAAAAAAGTCCCCTGATCGAGTATAACAAAGGCCCCTCATTGAGTATAACAAAGTCCATTGGCCAAGTATAAAAAAGCCCCTGGTCGTGTATAACAAAGTCCCCTGATCGTGTATAACAAAATCCCCAGGTCGAGTATAGCATATCCCCTGATCGAATATAACAAAGTCCCTGGTGGAGTATAACAAAATCCCCTGATCGAATATAACAAATTCTCCTGGTCGAGTATAACAAAGTTTTCTAATCGAGTATAACAAAGGCCCCTCGTCGAGTATAACAAAGTCCTCTTTTTGAATATAACAAAGTCCCCTGATCGAGTATAACATATCTCCTGATCGAGTATAATAAAGTCCTCTGGTCGAGTATAACAAAGTCCCCTCATCGGGTATAACAAAGTCCCCTTGTCGAGTATAACAATGTCCCCTGATCGACTATAACAAAGGCCCCTCATCGAGTATAGCAAAGTCCATTGGTCAAATATAGGAAAGTCCACTCATGGAGTATAACAAAGTCCCCCGATCGAGTAAAACAATGGCCTCTGGTCAAGTATGACAAAGTCTCCTGATCAAGTATAAAAAAATCCCTTGGTCGAGTATAACAAAGTCCCCTAATCGAGTATAACAAAGTCCCCTGGTCGACTATAGCAAAGTCCCCTGATCGAGTTTAACAATGCCCCCTCATTGAGTATAAAAGAGGCCCCTAATCGAGTATAACAAAGTCCCCTGGTTGAGTATAACAAAGTCCCCTGATCAAGTATAACATATCCCCGGATTGAGTATAACAAAGTCCTCTTGTCGAGTACAAAAAAGTCCCTGATCGAGTATAACAATGTCCCCTGGTCGAGTATAACAAAGTTTTCTAATCGAGTATAACATGTCCTCTGGTCGAGTATAACAAAGTCCCCTCATCGAGTATAACAAAGTCCCTGGTCGAGTATAACAATGTCCCCTCATTGAGTATAACAAAGGCCCCTCATCGAGTATAGCAAAGTCCATTGGTCAAATATAGGAAAGTCCACTCATCGAGTATAACAAAGTCCCCCGATCGAGTATAACAATGGACTCTGGTCAAGTATGGCAAAGTCCCCTGATCAAGTATAAAAAAGTCCCCTGGTCGAGTATAACAAAGTCCCCTAATCGAGTATAACAAATTCCCCTGGTCCACTATAGCAAAGTCCCCTGGTCGAGTATAACAAAGTCCCCTGGTTGAGTATAACAAAGTCCCTGATCAAGTATAACATATCCCCTGATTGAGTATAACAAAGTCCTCTGGTCGAGTATAAAAAAGTCCCCTGATCGAGAATAACAATGTCCCCTGGTGGAGTATAACAAAGTACCCTGGTCGAGAATAACAAAGTCCCCTGATCCTAGTATAACAAAGCCCCCTGGACGAGTATAACAAAGTCCCTGATCGAGTATATCAAAGTCCCCTGATCGAGTATAGCAAAGTCCCCTGGTCGAGTATAACAAAGTTTTCTAATCGAGTATAGCAAAGGCCCCTTGTCGAGTATAACAAAGTCTTCTGATCGAGTATAACAAAGTCCCCTGATCGAGTATAACATATCCTGATCGAGTATAGCAAAAGTCCTCTGCTCGAGTATAACAAAGTCTTGGTCGATAATAAAGTCCCCTGATCGAGTATAACAATGTCCCCTGGTGGAGTATAACAAAGTACCCTGGTCGAGAATAACAAAGTCCCCTGATCCTAGTATAACAAAGCCCCCTGGACGAGTATAACAAAGTCCCTGATCACGTATATCAAAGTCTCCTGATCGAGTATAGCAAAGTCCCCTGGTCGAGTATAACAAAGTTTTCTAATCGAGTATAGCAAAGGCCCCTCGTCGAGTATAACAAAGTCTTCTGATCGAGTATAACAAAGTCCCCTGATCGAGTATAACATATCCCCTGATCGAGTATAGCAAAGTCCTCTGCTCGAGTATAACAAAGTCTCCTGGTCGATAATAACAAAGTCCCCAGATCGAGTATAACAAAAGCCCCTCATCGAGTATAGCAAAGTCCATTGGTCAAATATAGGAAAGTCCACTGATCGAGTATGACAAACTCCCCTGATTAATTATAAAAAAGTCCCCTGGTCGAGTATAACAAAGTCCCCTGATCGAGTATAACAAAGTCCCCAGGTCGAGTATAACAAAGCCCTCTCATCGAGTATAACAAAGGGCCCTAATCGAGTATAACAAAGTCCCCTGATTGAGTATAACAAAGTCCCCTGATGGAGTATAACAAAGTCCCCTGCTCGAGTATAATAAAGTCGCCAGATCGAGTACAACAAAAGCCTCTCATCGAGTATAACAAAGTCCATTGGTCAAGTATAAAAAAGTCCCCTGGTCGAGTATAACAAAGACCCCTGATCGAGTATAACAAAGTCCCCTGGTCGAGTATAGCAAAGTCCCCTGTTCGAGAATAACAAAGCCTCCAGATCGAGTATAACAAAGTCCCCTGGTCGAGTTTAACACAGCCCCCTTCTCGAGTATAACAAAGGCCCCTGATCGAGAATAACAAATCCGCCTAATCGAGTATAACAAAGTTCCCTGGTCGAGTATAACAAAGTCCGCTGTTCGAGTCTAACAAAGTCCTCTTATCGAGTATAACAAATTCCCCTTATCGAGTATAACAAAGTCCCTTTAACGAGTATAACAAAGTCTAGTGATCGAGTATAACAAAGGCCCCTGGACGAGTATAACAAAGTCCCCTGATCGAGTATAACAAAAGTCCCTTGATCTAGTATAACAAAGTACCCTGGTCGAGTATAACAAAGTTTTCTTATCGAGTATAACAAAGGCCCCTGGTCGAGTATAACAAAGTCCTCTGATCGAGTATAACAAAATTCCCCTGATCGAGTATAACAAAGTCCCCTAATCAAGTATAGCAAAGTCCCCTCATCGAGTATAACACATCCCCTGATTGAGTATAACAAAGTCCTCTGGTCGAGTATAATAAAGTCCCTGATCGAGTATAAAAAAGTCCCCTTCTCGAGTATAACAAAGTCCCCAGATCAATTATAACAAAGGCCTCTCATCTAGTATAACAAAGTCCATTGGTCTAGTATAAAAAAGTCCCCTGGTTAAGTATAACAAAGACCCCTGATCGAGTATAACAAAGTCCCCTGGTCGAGTATAGCAAAGTCCCCTGATCGAGGATAACAAAGTCCCCAGATCGAGCAAAACAAAGTCCCCTGATCGAGTATGACAAAGTCCCCTGTTTAATTTTGAAAAAGTCTCCTGGTTGAGTATAACAAAGGTCCCTGATCGAGTATAAAAAATCCCCTGGTCGAGTATAACAAATCCCCCTCATCGAGTAAAACAAAGGCCCCTAATCGAGTATAACAAATTCCAGTGATCGAGTATAACATATCTCCTCATCGAGTATAACAAAGTCCCCTGGTCGAGTATAAAAAAGTCCCCTGATCGACTATAACAAAGGTCACTCATTGAGTATAACAAAGTCCATTGATCAAGTATAACAAAGGCCTCTCATCTAGTATGACAAAGTCCATTGGTCAGGTATAGAAAAGTCCCCTGGTCGAGTATAGCAAGTCCCCTGATCGAATATAACAAAGTCCCCTGCCGAGTATAACAAAACCTCCTCATCGAATATAACAAAGTCCCCTCATCGAGTATAACAAAGCCCCCTGCTCGGGTATAAGAAAGTCCCTTGATCGGGTATAAGAAAGTCCCCTGATCGAGTATAACAAAGGCCCCTAATCGAGTCCAAAAAAGGCCCCTAATCGGGTATAACAAAGTCCACTGATCTAGTATAACAAAGGCCCCTGATCAAGTATAAGAAAAGCCCCTCATCGAGTATAACAAAGTCACCTGATATGAGTATAACTAAGCCGCCTAATCGAGTATAACAAAGTCCCCTGGTCGAGTATAACAAAGTCCCCTGTTCGAGTCTAACAAAGTCCCTTTATCGAGTATAACAAATTCCCCTTATAGAGTATTACAAAGACCCGTATCGAGTATAACAAAGTCCGGTGATCCAGTATAACAAAGGCCCCTGGTCGAGTATAACAATGTCCCCTGATCGAGTATAACAAAAGTCCCTTGATCGAGTATAACAAAGTCCCCTGATCGAGCATAAAAAAGTCCCCTGGCCCAGTATAACAAAGTCCCCATATCGAGCATAACAAAGTCCCCTGATCGTATATAACAAAGTCCCCTGGTCGAGTATAGCAAAGGGCCCTGATCGAGTAAGACAAAGTACCCTGATCGAGTATAAGAAAGTCCCCTGATCGAGTATAACAAAGCCCCCTGGACGAGTATAACAAAGTCCCCTGGTCGAGTATAACAAAGTCCCCTGTTCGAGTCTAACAAAGTCCCCTTATCGAGTATAACAAATTCCCCTTATCGAGTATAACAAAGTCCCTTTAACGAGTATAACAAAATCTAGTGATCGAGTATAACAAAGGCCCCTGGACGAGTATAACAAAGTCCCCTGATCGAGTATAACAAAAGTCCCTTGATCGAGTATAACAAAGTACCCTGGTCGAGTATAACAAAGTTTTCTTATCGAGTATAACAAAGGCCCCTGGTCGAGAACAACAAAGTCCTCTGATCGAGTATAACAAAATTCCCCTGATCGAGTATAACAAAGTCCCCTAATCAAGTATAGCAAAGTCCCCTCATCGAGTATAACATATCCCCTGATCGAGTATAACAAACTCCTCTGGTCGAGTATAACAAAGTCCCCTGATCGAGTATAAAAAAGTCCCCTGGTCGAGTATAACAAAGTCCCCTGATCGAGGATAACAAAAGCCCCTCATCGTGTATAACAAAGTCCCCTGATTGAGTATAACAAACTCCCCTGATCCAGTATAACAAAGTCCTCTGGTTGAGTATAACAAAGTCCCCTGATCGAATATAACTTATCCCCTGATCGAGTATAACAAAATTCCCCTGATCGAGTATGACAAAGTCCCCTGTTTAATTTTGAAAATGTCCCCTGGTTGAGTATAACAAAGTTCCCTGATCGATTATAAAAAAGTCCCCTGGTTGAGTATAACAAAGCCCCCTCATCGAGTAAAACAAAGGCCCCTAATCGAGTATAACAAAGTCCACTGATCGAGTATAACATATCCCCTAATCGAGTATAACAAAGTCCTCTGGTCAAGTATAAAAAAGTCCCCTAATCGAGTATAACAATGGTCCCTCATTGAGTATAACAAAGTCCATTGATCAAGTATAAAAAAGTCCCCTGGTCGAGTATAACAAAGTCCTCTGATCGGGTATAACAAAGTCCTCTGGTTCGAGTATAAAAAAGTCCCCTGATCGAGTATAAAAAAGTCCCCTGGTCGAGTATAACAAAGCCCCCTCATCGAGTAAAACAAAGGTCCCCTAATCGATTATACCAAAGTCCAGTGATCGAGTATAACATATCCCCTCATCGAGTATAACAAAGTCCTCTGGTCGAGTATAAAAAAGTCCCCTGATCGACTATAACAAAGGTCACTCATTGAGTATAACAAAGTCCCCAGATCGAGTATAACAAAGGCCTCTCATCTAGTATAACAAAGTCCATTGGTCAAGTATAAAAAAGTCCCCTGGTTGAGTATAACAAAGACCCCTGATCGAGTATAACAAAGTCCCATGGTGGAGTATAGCAAAGTCCCCTGATCGAGGATAACAAAGTCCCCAGATCGAGCATAACAGAGTCCTCTGATTGAGTATAACAAAGTCCCCTGATCGAGTATAACAAAGTCCTCTGGTTGAGTATAACAAAGTCCCCTGATCGAGTATAACAAAAATCCCCTGATCGAGTATAACAACGTCTCGTGGCCCAGTTTAACAAAGTCCCCAGATCGAGCATAACAAAGTCCCCTGGTCGAGTATAACAAAGGACCCTGATCGAGTAAGACAAAGTCCCCTGAATCGAGTATAACAAAGTCCCCTGATCGAACAAAGTCCCCTGATCGAGCATAACATATCCCCTGATCGAGTATAACAGAGTCCCTGGTGGAGTATAAAGAAGTCCCCTGGTCGAGTATAACAAAGTTTTCTAATCGAGTATAACAAAGGCTCCTGGTCAAGTATAACAAAGTCCTCTGATCAAGTATAACAAAGTCCTTTGATCGAGTATAAAAAAGTCCCCTAATCAAGTAAAACAAAGTCACCTAATCGAGTATAACAAAGTCCCCTGATCGAGTATAACATAACCCCTGATCGAGTATAACAAAGTTCTCTGTCGAGTATAACAAAGTCCCCTGATCGAGTATAACAATGTCCCCTGGTCGAGTATAGCAAAGTCCATTGGTCAAATATAGGAAAGTCCACTGATTGAGTATGACAAACTCCCCTGATCAAGTATAAAAAAGTCCCCTGGTCGAGTATAACAATGTCCCCTGATCGAGTATAACAAAGTCCCATGGTCGTATATAACAAAGTCCCCTGATCGAGTATAACAATGTCCCCTGGTCGAGTATAGCAAAGTCCATTGGTCAAATATAGGAAAGTCCACTGATCGAGTATGACAAACTCCCCTGATCAAGTATAAAAAAGTCCCCTGGTGGAGTATAACAAAGTCCCCTGGTCGAGTATAACAAAGTTTTCTAATCGAGTATAACAAAGGCCCCTGGTCGAGTATAACAAAGTCCTCTGATCAAGTATAACAAAGTCCCCTAATCAAGTTTAACAAAGTCCCCTGGTCGTATATAACAAAGTCACCTGATCGAGTATAACAAAAGGCCCCTCATTGAGTATAACAAAGTCCATTGGTCAAGTATAAAAAGTCCCCTGGACGAGTATAACAAAGTCCCTTGATCAAGTATAACATAGCCCCTGGTCAAGTATAACAAAGTCCTCTGGTCGAGTATAAAAAAGTCCCCTGTTCGAGTATAATAAAGCCCTGCTTTATATAAGTAGGCCCCTGATCGAGTATAACAAAGGCCCATGATCGAGTATAACAAAATTTCCCTGATCGAGTATAATAAAGCCCCTTAATCGAGTATAACAAAGTCCCCCTTATCGAGAATAACTAAGTCCCCTGATAGAGTATAACAAAGCCCCCTGATCAAGTATAACAAAGGCGCCAGATCGAGTATAACAAAGTCCCTTGTCGAGTATAACAAAGTCCCCTGAACGATTATAACAAAGGCCCCTGATCGAGTATAAAGTCCTCATCGAGTATAATAAAAATCCCTGATCGAGTATAACAACGTCTTCGTGGCCCAGCTTTAACAAAGTCCCCAGATCGAGCATACCAGTCACTTAATCGATTATAACAAAGTCCCTTGGTCGAGAGCAATAGCGGGCCCTGATCGAAAGAGAACAAAGTCCCTGATCACATAACAAAGTTCCCTGATCCTAGTATACCAAAGCCCTGGACGAGTATAACAAAGTCCCTAAACCGAGTATAACAAAGTCCCTTATCGAAAGGCAATATATCCTGATCGAGTATAACAGAGTCCCCTGGTGGAGTATAAAGTCCCTGGTCGAGTATAAATAAAAGTTTAACGAGTATAACAAAGGCCCGGTCGAGTATAACAGTCCTGATCAAGTATATAACAAAGTCCTTTGATCGAGTATATAAAAGACCCTCAATCAAGCAAAAAAGTCCCTGATTGAGTATAACAAAGTCCCCTGATCGAGTATAACATATCCCTTGATCGAGTATAACAAATTACTCTGGTCGAGTATAACAAACTCCCCTGATCGAGTATAACAAAGTCCCCTTGTCGAGTATAGCAAAGTCCCCTGATCGAGTATAACAAAGGCCCCTCATCGAGTATACCATTGGTCATATATAGGAAAGTCCACTGATCGAGTATGACAAAGTCCCCTAATCAAGTTCAAAAAAGTCCCCTGGTCGCGTATAACAAAGTCCCCCAATCGAGTATAACAAAGTCCCCTGGACGAGTATAACATATCCCCTGATCGAGTATAACAAAGTCTTCTGGTCGAGTATAAAAAAGTCCCCTGATTGCGTATAACAAAGTCCCCTGGACGTGTATAACATAGTCCCCTGATCGAGTATAACAAAGGCCCCTCATTGAGTATAACAAAGTCCATTGGCCAAGTATAAAAAAGCCCCTGGTCGAGTATAACAAAGTCCCCTGATCGTGTATAACAAAGTCCCCTGGTCGAGTATAGCATATCCCCTGATCGAATATAACAAAGTACCTGGTGGAGTATAACAAAGTCCCCTGATCGAATATAACAAATTCTCCTGGTCGAGTATAACAAAGTTTTCTAATCGAGTATAACAAAGGCCCCTCGTCGAGTATAACAAAGTCCTCTTTTTGAATATAACAAAGTCCCCTGATCGAGTATAACATATCTCCTGATCGAGTATAATAAAGTCCTCTGGTCGAGTATAACAAAGTCCCCTCATCGAGTATAACAAAGTCCCCTTGTCGAGTATAACAATGTCCCCTGATCGACTATAACAAAGGCCCCTCATCGAGTATAGCAAAGTCCATTGGTCAAATATAGGAAAGTCCACTCATCGAGAATAACAAAATCCCCCGATCGAGTAAAACAATGGCCTCTGGTCAAGTATGACAAAGTCCCCTGATCAAGTATAAAAAAATCCCTGGTCGAGTATAACAAAGTCCCCTAATCGAGTATAACAAAGTCCCCTGGTCGACTATAGCAAAGTCCCCTGATCGAGTTTAACAAAGCCCCCTCATCGAGTACAAAAGAGGCCCCTAATCGAGTATAACAAAGTCCCCTGGTTGAGTATAACAAAGTCCCCGGATCAAGTATAACATATCCCCGGATTGAGTATAACAAAGTCCTCTTGTCGAGTATAAAAAAGTCCCCTGATCGGGTATAACAAAGTCCCCTGGTCGAGTATAACAATGTCCCTCATCGAGTATAACAAAGGCCCCTCATCGAGTATAGCAGCAAAGTCCATTGGTCAAATATAGGAAAGTCCAGTCAACGAGTATAACAAAGTCCCCCGATCGAGTATAACAATGGACTCTGGTTAAGTATGACAAAGTCCCCTGATCAAGTATAAAAAAGTCCCCTGGTCGAGTATAACAAAGACCCCTAATCGAGTATAACAAAGTCCCCTGGTCGACTATAGCAAAGTCCCTTGGTCGAGTATAACAAAGTAACCTGGTTGAGTATAACAAAGTCCCTGATCAAGTATAACATATCCCATGATTGAGTATAACAAAGTCCTCTGGTCGAGCATAAAAAAGTACCCTGATCAAGTATAACAATATCCCCTGGTGGAGTATAACAAAGTCCCCTCATCGAGTATAACAAAGGCCCCTCATTGAGTATAAGAAAGTCCATTGGTCATGTATAAAAAAGTTCCCTGATCGAGTATAACAAAGTCCCCTGGTCGAGGATAGCAAAGTCCCCTGATCGAGTATAAAAAAGCATAATGATCGAGTATAACAAAGTCCCCTAATCGAGTATAACAAAGCCCCCTGCTCGAGTATAACAAAGTCCCCTGGTCGAGTATAGCAAAGTCCCCTGATCGAGGTTAACAAAGCCTCCTGATCTAGTATAACAAAGTCCCCTGATCTAGTATAACAAAGTCCCTTGATCTAGTATAACAAAGGCCCCTGACCGAGTATAACAAAGGCCCCTCATCGAGTATAAGAAAGTCTCCTGATCGAGTATAACAAAGCCGCCAAATAGAGTATAACAAAGTCCCCTGGGCGAGTATAACAAAGTCCCCTTATCGAGTAAAACAAAGTCCCGTAATCGAGTATAACAAAGGCCCCTGGTCGAGTATACCAAAGTCCCCTGATCGAGTGTAACAAAAGTCCCCTAATCGAGTATAACAAAGTCCCTAATCGAGACAAAATGTCCCCTGGTCCATGCGGTCAAAAGTCCCCTGATCCTATGAAAGTCCTCTGGCCCAGTATAACAAAGTCCTTAGATCGAGCATGCCACCAAAGTCCACTGGATCGATTATAACAAAGTCCCCCGGTTTATATAGCAGCGGGCCCTGATCGAGTAAGACAAAGTCCCTTGATCGAGATAACAGCGCCCTGTTCGAGTCTAACAAAGTCCCTTATCTAGTATAAATAAATTCTCTTTATGGAGTATAAATAAAGTCCCCTTATCGAGCAAAACAAAGTCCCCTATTCGAGTATAACAAAGTCCCCTGATCGAGCGTAACAAAAGTCCCCTAATCGAGTATAACAAAGTCCCCTGATCGAGTATAAGTAAGTCCCCTGGCCCAGTATAACAAAGTCCCTAGATCGAGCATACCAAAGTCCCCTCATTGATTATAACAAAGTCCCCCGGCCGAGTATAGCAAAGGGCCCTGATCGAGTAAGACAAAGTCCCCTGATCGAGTATAACAGAGCTCCCTAGATGAGTATAAAAAAGTCCCCAGATCGAGCATAAGAAAGTCCCCTAATCGATTATAACAAAGTCCCCTGATCCTAGTATAACAAAGTCCCCTGGACGAGTATAACAAAGTCCCCTGAACCGAGTATAACAAAGTCCCCTGATCGAGAATAACATATCCCCTGATCGAGTATAACAAAGTCCCTGGTGGAGTATAACAAAGTCCCCAGGTCGAGTATAACAAAGTTTTCTAATCGAGGATAACATAGGCCCTTGGCCGAGTATAACAAAGTCCTCTGATCAAGTATAACAAAGTCCCCTGATCGAGTATAACAAAGTAACCTGATCGAGCATAACATATCCCCTGATCGAGTATAACAAAGTCCCTGGTCTAACAAAGTCCCCTGATCGAGTATATAGCAAAGTCTATTGGTCAAATATAGGAAAGTCCACTGATCGAGTATGACAAAGTCCCCAGATCAAGTATAAAAGAGTACCCTGGTCGAGTATAACAAAGTCCCCTGATCGAGTATAACAATGTCCCCTGGTCGAGCATAGCAAAGTCCCTTGGTCGAGTATAACAAAGCCCCCTCATCGAGTATAACAAAGGCCCCTAATCGAGTATAACAAAGTCCCCTGATTGAGTATAACAAAGCCCTCTGGTTGAGTATAACAAAGTCCCCTGATCGAGTATAACATATCCCTTGATCGAGTATAACAAAGTCCTCTGGTCGAGTATAAAAATAGTCCCCTGATCGCGTATAACAAAGTCCCCTGATCGTGTATAACACAGTCCCCTGATCGAGTATAACAAAGGCCCTTCATTGAGTATAACAAAGTCCATTGGTCAAGTATAAAAAAGTCCCCTGGTCCAGTATAACAAAGTCCCCTGATCGAGTATAACATATCCCTTGATCGAGTATAACAACGTCTCCTGGCCCAGTTTAACAAAGACCCGAGATCGAGCATAACAGAGTCCCCTAATCGATTATAACAAATTCCCCTGGTCAAGTATAACAAAGGGCCCTGATCGAGTAAGACAATGTCCCCTAGTCGAGCATAACAATGTCCCCTGATCCTAGTATATCAAAGACCCCTGGACGAGTATAACAAAGTACCCTGAACCAAGTATAACAAAGTCCCTGATCGAGTATAACATATCCCCTGATCGAGTATAACAAAGTTCCTGGTGGAGTATAACAAAGTCCCCTGGTCGAGTATAACAAAGTTTTCAAATCGAGTATAACAAAGGCCCCTAGTCGAGTATAACAAAGTTTTCTAATCGAGTATAACAAAGGCCCCTGGTCGAGTATAACAAAGTCCTGTGATTAAGTATATCAAAGTCCTTTGATCGAGTATAACAAAGTCCCCTAACCAAGTATAACAAAGTCCCCTGGTCGAGAAAAACTAAGTCCCTGATCGAGTATAACAAAGGACCCTCATCGAGTATAGTAAAGTCCATTGGTCATATATAGGAAAGTCCATTGATCGAGTATGACAAAGTCCCCTGATCAAGTATGAGAAAGTCGCCTGATCGAGTATAACAAAGTCCCCTGATCGGGTATAACAAAGGCCCCTCATTGAGTATAACAAAGTCCATTGGTCAAGTATAAAAAAGTCCACTGGTGGAGTATAACAAAGTCCCCTGGTCGAGTATAACAAAGTTTTCTAATCGAGTATAACAAAGGCCCCTGGCCGAGTATAACAAATCCTCTGATCAAGTATAACAAAGTCCCCTGATCGAGGATAACAAAGTCCCCTAATCAAGTATAACAAAGTCCCCTGATCGAGTATAACAAAGTCCCCTGATCGAATATAACATATCACCTGATCGAGTATAACAAAGTCCCCTGGTCGAGTATAACAAAGTCCCCTGATCGAGTATAACAAAGGCCCCTCATTGAGTATAACAAAGTCCATTGGTCAAGTATAAAAAAGTTCCCTGGTCGAGTATAACAAAGTCCCCTAATCGAGTATAACAAAGTCCCCTGGTCGACTATAGCAAAGTCCCCTGGTCGAGTATAACAAAGCCCCCATCGGTCATAAAAAGTCCCTAATCGAGTATAACAAAGTCCCCTGATCAAGTATAACAAAGTCCCCTGATTAAGTATAACATATCCCCTGCTCGAGTATAACAAAGTCCTCTGGTCGAGTATAACAAAATCACCTGATCGATTATAACAAAGTCCCCTGGTCGAGTAAAACAAAGTCCCCTCATCGAGTATAGCAAAGTCCATTGGTCAAATATAGGAGAGTCCACTGATCGAGTATGACAAAGTCCCCTGATCAAGTATAAAAAAGTCCCCTGGTCGAGTATAACAAAGTCCCCTGATCGAGTATAACAAAGTCCCCTGGTCGAGTATAAACAAAGGCCCCTTATCGAGTATAACAAAGTCCCCTGATTGAGTATAACAAATTCCCCTGATCGAGTATAACAAAGTCCTCTGGTTGAGTATTACAAAGTCCCCTCATCGAGTATAACATATCCCCTGATCGAGTATAACAAAGTCCTCTCTCGAGTATAAAAAGTCCCCTGATCGAAATATAACAAAGTCCCCTGGTCGAGTATAACAAAGTTTCCAATCGAGTATAACAAAGGCCCCTGGTCGAGTATAATAAAGTCCTCTGATCAAGTATAACAAAGTCCCTTGATCGAGTATAAAAAAGTCCCCTAATCAAGTATAACAGAGTCCCCTGATCAAGTATAACAAAGTCCCCTGGTCGAGTATAACAAAGGCCCTTATCGAGTATAACAAAGTCCCCTGATTGAGTATAACAAATTCCCCTGATCGAGTATAACAAAGTCCTCTGGTTGAGTATTGCAAAGTCCCCTGATCGAGTATAACATATCCCCTGATCGAGTATAAAAAAGTCCCCTGGTCGTGTATAACAAAGTCCCCTGATCGAGTAAAACAAAGGCCCCTCATCGAGTATAACAAAGTCCCCTGATCGATTATAACAAAGCCGCCTAATCGAGTATAACAAAGTCCCCCTGTCGAGTATAACAAAGTCCCCTGTTCGAGTCTAACATTAAGTCCCCTTATCGAGTATAACAAATTCCCTAATCGAGTGTAACAAAGTCCCCTTATCGAGCATAACAAAGTCCCCTGATCGAGTATAACAAAGGCCTCTGGTCGAGTATAACAATGTCCCCTGATCGAGTATAACAAAGGCCCCTCATCGAGTATAGCAAAGTCCTTTGGTTAAATATAGGAAAGTCCACACATCGAGTATAACAAAGTCTCCCGATCGAGTATAACAATGGCGTCTGCTCAAGTATGACAAAGTCCACTGATCAAGAATAAAAAAGTCCCCTGGTCGAGATTAACAAAGTCCCCTAATCGAGTATAACAAAGTCCCCTGGTCGAGTATAGCAAAGTCCTCTGGTCGAGTAAAACAAAGCCCCCTCATCGAGTTTAACAAAGGCCCCTAATCGAGAACAACAATTTCCCCTGATTGAGTATAACAAACTCCCCTGATCGAGTATAACAAAAGTCCCCTGATCGAGTATAACAAAGTCCCCTGATCGAGTAAGACAAAGTCCCCTGATCGATTATAACAAAGTCCCCTGATCGAGTATAAAAAAGCCCCCTAGACGAGTTTAACAAAGTCCGATGATCGAGTATAACAAAGTCCCCTGATCGAGTATAACAAAGTCCCCTGGTCCAGTATAACAAAGCCCCCTAATCGAGTAGAACAAATCCCCTGTTCGAGTATAACAAAGTCTCCAGGCCCAGTATAACAAAGTCCTCTGATCGAGTATAACAAAGTCACCTGAACGAGTATAACAAACTCACCTGATCGAGTATAACAAAGTCCCCTGGTGGAGTATAACAAAGTCCCATCATCGAGTATAACAAAAGCCCCTCATCGAGTATAACAAAGTCCATTGGTCAAGTATAAAAAAGTTCCCTGGTCGAATATAACAAAGTCCCCTAATCGAGTATAACAACGTCCCCTGGTCGACTATAGCAAAGTCCCCTGGTCGAGTATAACAAAGCCCCGTCATCGAGTATAACAAAGGCCCCTAATCGAGTATAAGAAAGTCCAATGATCGAGTATAACAAAGTCCCCTGGTCGAGGATAGCAAAGTCCCCTGATCGAGTATAACAAAGACCCCTGCTCGAGTATAAAAATGTCCCCTGATCGAGTCCAAAAAAGGCCTTTAATCGAGTATAACAAAGTCCCTTGATCGAGTATAACAAAGGCCCCTGACCGAGTATATCAAAGTCCCCTCATCGAGTATAAGAAAGTCTTCTGATCGAGTATAACAAAGCCGCCTAATAGAGTATAACAAAGTCCCCTGTTCGAGTCTAACAAAGTCCCCTTATCGAGTATAACACATTCCCCTTATCGAGTATATCAAAGTCCCATTATCGAGTAAAACAAAGTCTTCTAATCGAGTATAACAAAGGCCCCTGGTCGAGTATAACAAAGTGCCCTGATCTAGTGTAACAAAAGTCCCCTAATCGAGTATAACAAAGTCTCCTAATCGAGAATAAAAATGTCCCCTGGTCCAGCATAACAAAGTCCCTGATCGAGTATAAAAAAGTCCCCTGGCCCAGTATAACAAAGTCCCTAGATCGAGCATACCAAAGTCCCCTGATCGATTATAACAAAGTCCCCCGGTCGAGCATAGCAAAGGGCCCTGATCCAGTAAGACAAAGTCCCCTGATCGAGTATAACAAAGTCCCCTGTTCGAGTCTAACAAAGTCCCCTTATCGAGTGTAACAAAAGTCCCCTAACCGAGTATAACAAAGTCCCCTAATCGAGAATAAAAATGTCCCCTGGTGCAGCGTAACAATGATCCCTGATCGAGTATAAAAAAGTCCCCTGGCCCAGTATAACAAAGTCCCTAGATCGAGCATACCAAAGTCCCCTGATCGATTATAACAAAGTCCCCCGGTCGAGTATAGCAAAGGGCCCTGATCGAGTAAGACAAAGTCCCCTAATCGAGTATAACAAAGTCCCCTGATCCTAGTATAACAAAGCCCCCTGGACGAGTATAACAAAGTCCCCTGAACCGAGTATAACAAAGTCTCCTGATCGAGTATAACATATCCCCTGATCGAGTATAACAAAGTCCCTGGTGGAGTATAACAAAGTCCCCTGGTCGAGTATAACAAAGTTTTCTAATCGAGGATAACAAAGGCCCCTGGCCGAGTATAACAAAGTCCTCTGATCAAGTATAACAAAGTCCCCTGATCGAGGATAACAAAGTCCCCTAATCAAGTATAACAAAGTACCCTGATCGAGTATAACATATCCCATGATCGAGTATAACAAAGTCCACTGGTCGCGTATAACAAAGTCCCCTGATCGAGTATAACAAAGGCCCCTCATCGAGTATAGCAAAGTCCATTGGTCAAATATAGGAAAGTCCACTGATCGAGTATGACAAAGTCCCCTGATCAAGTATAAAAGAGTACCCTGGTCGAGTATAACAAAGTCCCTGATCGAGTATAACAAAGTCCCCTGGTCGAGTATAGCAAAGTCCCCTGGTCGAGTATAACAAAGCCTCCGAGGCCTAACAAAGGCCCTAATCGAGTATAACATATCCCCTGTTCGAGTATAACAAAGTCCTCTGGTCGAGTATAAAAAAGTCCCCTGGTCGAGTATAACAAAGTCCCCTAATCGAATAAAACAAAGTCCTCTGGTCGAGTATAAAAAAGTCCCCTGATCGAATATAACAAAGTCCCCTGCTCGAGTATAACAAAGTCCCCTGATCGAGTATAAGAAAGGCCCCTTATCGAGTATAACAAAGTCCGTTGGTCAAGTATAAAAAAGTCCCCTGGTCCAGTATAACAAAGTCCCCTGATCGAGTATAACATATCCCTTCATCGAGTATAACAACGTCTCCTGGCCCAGTTTAACAAAGACCCTAGATCGAGCATAAGAGAGTCCCCTAATCGATTATAACAAATTCTCCTGGTCGAGTATAACAAAGGGCCCTGATCGAGCATAACAAAGTCCCCTGATCCTAGTATAACAAAGCCCCATGGACGAGTATAACATATCCCTTGATCGAGTATAACAAATTCCTCTGGTCGAGTATAACAAAGTACCCTCATCGAGTATAACAAAGTCCCCTTGTCGAGTATAGCAAAGTCCCCTGATCGAGTATAACAAAGGCCCCTCATCGAGTATAACATTGGTCATATATAGGAAAGTCCACTGATCGAGTATGACAAAGTCCCCTAATCAAGTTCAAAAAAGTCCCCTGGTCGTGTATAACAAAGTCCCCTGATCGAGTATAACAAAGTCCCCTGGACGAGTATAACATATCCCCTGATCGAGTATAACTAAGTCTTCTGGTCGAGTATAAAAAAGTCCCCTGATTGCGTATAACAAAGTCCCCTGGTCGTGTATAACAAAGTCCCCTAATCGAGTATAACAAAGGCCCCTCATTGAGTATAACAAAGTCCATTGGCCAAGTATAAAAAAGCCCCTGGTCGAGTATAACAAAGTCCCCTGATCGTGTATAACAAAGTCCCCTGGTCGAGTATAGCATATCCCCTGATCGAATATAACAAAGTCCCTGGTGGAGTATAACAAAGTCCCCTGATCGAATATAACAAATACTCCTGGTCGAGTGTAACAAAGTTTTCTAATCGAGTATAACAAAGTCCCCTGATCGAGAATAACATATCTCCTGATCGAGTATAATAAAGTCCTCTGGTCGAGTATAACAAAGTCCCCTCATCGAGTATAACAAAGTCCCCTTGTCGAGTATAACAATGTCCCCTGGTCGACTATAACAAAGGCCCCTCATCGAGTATAGCAAAGTCCATTGGTCAAATATAGGAAAGTCCACTCATCGAGTATAACAAAGTCTCCCGATCGAGTATAACAATGGCCTCTGGTCAAGTATGACAAAGTCCCCTGATCAAGTATAAAAAAGTCCCATGGTCGAGTATAACAAAGTCCCCTAATCGAGTATAACAAAGTCCCCTGGTCGACTATAGCAAATTCCCCTGATCGAGTTTAACAAAGCCCCTTCATCGAGTATAAAAGAGGCCCCTAATCGAGTATAACAAAGTCCCCTGGTGAGTATAACAAAGTCCCCTGATCAAGTATAACATATCCCCGGATTGAGTATAACAAAGTCGTCTTGTCGAGTATAAAAAAGTCCCCTCATCGAGTATAACAAAGTCCCCTGGTCGAGTATAACAAAGTTTTCTAATCGAGTTTAACATGTCCTCTGTTCGAGTATAACAAAGTCCCCTCATCGAGTATAACAAAGTCCCCTGGTCGAGTATAACAATGTCCCCTCATCGAGTATATCAAAGGCCCCTCATCGAGTATAGCAAAGTCCAATGGTCAAATATAGGAAAGTCCACTCATCGAGTATAACAAAGTCCCCCGATCGAGTATAACAATGGACTCTGGTCAAGTATGACAAAGTCCCCTGATCAAGTATAAAAAAGTCCCCTGATCGAGTATAACAAAGTCCCCTAATCGAGTATAACAAAGTCCCCTGGTCGACTATAGCAAAGTCCCCTGGTCGAGTATAACAAAGTCCGCTGGTTGAGTATAACAAAGTCCCTGATCAAGTATAACATATCCCCTAATTGAGTATAACAAAGTCCTCTGGTCGAGTATAAAAAAGTCCCCTGATCGAGTATAACAATGTCCCCTGGTGGAGTATAACAAAGTCCCCTCATCGAGTATAACAAAGGCCCCTCATCGAGTATAACAAAGTCCATTGGTCATGTATAAAAAAGTTCCCTCATCGAGTATAACAAAGTCCCCTGGTCGAGGATAGCAAAGTCCCCTAATCGAGTATAAAAAAGCCTCATCATCGAGTATAACAAAGTCCCCTAATCGAGTATAACAAAGCCCCCTGCTCGAGTATTACAAAGTCCCCTGGTCGAGTATAGCAAAGTCCCCTAATCGAGGTTAACAAAGCCTCCTGATCTAGTATAACAAAGTCCCCTGATCGAGTATAACAAAGTCCCTTGATCTAGTATAACAAAGGCCCCTGACCGAGTAAAACAAAGGCCCCTCATCGAGTATAAGAAAGTCTCCTGATCGAGTATAACAAAGCCGCCTAATAGAGTATAACAAAGTCCCCTGGTCGAGTATAACAAAGTCCCCTTATCGAGTAAAACAAAGTCCCATAATCGAGTATAACAAAGGCCCCTGGTCGAGTATAACAAAGCCCCTGATCGAGTGTAACAAAAGTCCCCTAATCGAGTATAACAAAGTCCCCTAATCGAGAATAAAAATGTCCCCTAGTCCAGCGTAACAAAGTCCCCTGATCGAGTATGAAAAAGGCCCCTGGCCCAGTATAACAAAGTCCCTAGATCGAGCATACCAAAGTCCCCTGATCGATTATAACAAAGTCCCCCGGTCGAGTATAGCAAAGGGCCCTGATCGAGTAAGACAAAGTCCCCTGATCGAGTATAACAAAGTCCCCTGTTCGAGTCTAACAAAGTCCCCTTATCGTGTATAAAAAATTCCCCTTATCGAGTATAACAAAGTCCCCTTATCGAGTAAAACAAAGTCCCCTATTCGAGTATAACAAAGGCCCCTGGTCGAGTATAACAAAGTCCCCTGATCGAATGTAACAAAAGTCCCCTAATCGAGTATAACAAAGTCCCCTAATCGAGAATAAAAATGTCCCTTGGTCCAGCGTAACAAAGTCCCCTGATCGAGTATAAATAAGTCCCCTGGCCCAGTATAACAAAGTCCCTAGATCGAGCATACCAAAGTCCCCTGATCGATTATAACAAAGTCCCCCGGTCGAGTATAGTGAAGGGCCCTAATCGAGTAAGACAAAGTCCCCTGATCGAGTATAACAAAGGCCCCTCATCGAGTATAGCAAAGTCCTTTGGTTAAATATAGGAAAGTCCACACATCGAGTATAACAAAGTCCCCTGATCGAGTATGACAAAGTCCCCTGATCGAGTATAACAAAGTCCCCTGAACGATTATAACAAAGTCCCCTGGTCGAGTATAAAAAAGGTCCCTCATAGAGTTTAACAAAGGCCCGTCATCGAGTATAACAAAGTCTCCTGATCGAGTATAGCAAAGTCCCCTGGTCGAATATAACAAACTCCCCTGGTCGATTATAACAAAGTCCCCTGATCGAGTATAACAAAGTTCCTAATCAGGTATATAAAGCCCCTGATCGAGTATAACAAAAGTCCCTGATAGAGTATAACAAAGTCCCCTGATGATATAACAATGGCCCTGATCGAGTTTAACAAAAGGCCCTAGTCGAGTATAACAAAAGTCCTGGTCGAGAGTATAACAAGGCCCCTCTCGAGTTTAACAAGGCCCCTCATCGAGAATAACAAAGACCCTGGTCGGTATATCAACTCCCCTGATCGAGTATAACAAAGTTCCCTAATCCGGAGTAACAAAGCCCTGATCGAGTATAACAAAAGTCCCCTGATAGAGTATAACAAAAGTCCCTGATCCGGGGTATAACAATGGCCCTTATCGAGTTTAACAAAGGCCCTGATCGAGTATAACAAAGTCCCCTGGTCGAGTATAACAAAGGCCCCTCATCGAGTTTAACAAACGCCCTTCATCGAGTATAACAAAGTCCCCTGGTCGAGTATATCAAACTCCCCTGGTCGCGTATAACAAAGTCCCCTGATCGAGTATAACAAAGTCCCCTGATCGAGTATAACAAAGTCCCTTGAACGATTATAACAAAGGCCACTGATCAAGTATAACAAAGTCCCCTGGTCGAGTATAACAAACTCCCCTGATCGAGTATAACAAAGTCCCATGATAGAGTATAACAAAGTCCCCTGATCGAGTATAACTATGGCCCCTGATCGAGTTTAACAAAGGCCCCTGATCGAGTGTAACAAAGTCCCCTGGTCGAGTATAAGAAAGGTCCCTCATAGAGTTTAACAAAGGCCCGTCATCGAGTATAACAAAGTCCCCTGGTCGAGTATAACAAAGAACCCTGGTTGAGTATAACAAAGTCCCCTGATCGAGTATAACAAAGGCCCCTGATCGAGTATAACAAAGTCCGCTGATCAAGTATAACAAAGAACCCTGGTTGAGTATAACAAAGTCCCCTGATCGAGTATAACAAAGGCCCCTGATCGAGTATAACAGCGTCTCATCGAGTATGCTAACAAAGCCTTGATCGAGTATAACAAAGTCCATCGAGCATAACAAAGTCCCCTGATCGAGTATAACAAACTCCCCTGGTCGATTATAACAAAGTCCCCTGATCGGGGATAACAAAGTCCCCTGATCGAGTATAACAAAGTCCCCTGAACGATTATAACAAAGTCCCCTGGTCGAGTATAACAAAGGTCCCTCATAGAGTTTAACAATGGCCCGTCATCGAGTAAAACAAAGTCTCCTGATCGAGTATAACAAAGTCCGCTGATCGAGTATAACAAAGTCCCCTGATCGAGTATAACAAAGTCCCCTGATCGAGTATAACAAAGTCCCCTGATCGTGTATAACAAAGGCCCTGATCAAGTTTAACAAAGGCCCCTCATCGAGTATAACAAAGTCTCGTGATGGAGTATAACAAAATCCGGTGATCGAGTATAACAAAGTCCCCTGATCGAGTATAACAAAGTCCCCTGATCGAGTATGACAAAGTCCCCTGATCGAGTATAACAAAGTCCCCTGAACGATTATAACAAAGTCCCCTGGTCGAGTATAGAAAAGGTCCCTCATAGAGTTTAACAAAGGCCCGTCATCGAGTATAACAAAGTCTCCTGATCGAGTATAGGAAAGTCCCCTGGTCGAGTATAACAAACTCCCCTGGTCGATTATAACAAAGTCCCCTGATCGAGTATAACAAAGTTCCCTAATCGAGTATAACAAAGCCCCCTGATCGAGTATAACAAAGTCCCCTGATAGAGTATAACAAAGTCCACTGATCGAGTATAACAATGGCCCCTGATCGAGTTTAACAAAGGCCCCAAATCGAGTATAACAAAGTCCCCTGGTCGAGTATAACAAAGGCCCCTCATCGAGTTTAACAAAGGCCCCTCATCGAGTATAAGAAAGACCCTGGTCGAGTATATCAAACTCCCCTGGTCGAGTATAACAATATCCTCTGATCGAGTATATCAATGTCCCCTGATCGAGTATAACAAAGTCTCTTGAACGATTATAACAAAGGCCCCTGATCAAGTATAACAAAGCCCCCTGATCGTGTATAACAAAGCCCCCTCATCGAGTATAACAAAGTCCCCTAATCAAGTAAAACAAAGTCCCCTGAACGAGTATAACAGAGCCCCCCTCATAGAGTATAACAATGTCCCCTAATCGAGTATAGAAAGTCCCCTGATCGGGTATAACAAAGGCCCCTGATCGAGTATAACAAAGTCCGCTGATCGAGTATAAGAGAGTCCCCTGATCGAGTATAACAAAGAACCCTAGTCGAGTATAACAAAGTCCCCTCATGGAGTATAACAAAGGTCCGTGATCGAGTATAACAAAGGCCCCTGATCGAGTATAACAACGTCCCCTGATCGAGCATAACAAAGTCCGCTGATCGAGTATAACAATGTCCCCTGATCGAGTATAACAAAGTCCCCTGATCGAGTATAACAAAGGCCCCTGATCGAGTTTAACAAATGCCCCTGATCGAGTATAACAAAGTCCCCTGGTCGAGTATAACAAAGGCCCCTCATCGAGTTTAACAAAGGCCCCTCATTGAGTATAACAAAGTCCCCTGGTTGAGTATAACAAACTCACCTGGTCAAGTATACCAAAGTCCCCTGATCGAGTATAACAAAGTCCCCTGGTCGAGTATAACAAAGGTCCCTCATCGAGTTTAACAAGGCCCCTCATCGAGTATAACAAAGTCACCTAGTCGAGTATAACAAACTCCCCTGGTCAAGTATAACAAAGAACCCTGGTTGAGTATAACAAAGTCCCCTGATCGAGTATAACAAAGGCCCCTGATCGAGTATAACAAAGGCCCCTCATCAAGTATAACAAAGTCTCCTGATCGAGTATAACAAAATCCGCTGATCGAATATAACAAAGTCCCCTGATCGAGTATAACTATGGCCCCAGATCGAGTTTAACAAAGGCCCCTGATCAAGTGTAACAAAGTCCCCTGGTCGAGTATAACAAAGGTCCCTCATTGAGTTTAACAAAGGCCCCTCATCGAGTTTAACAAAGGCCCCTCATCGAATATAACAAAGTTCCCTGGTCGAGTATATCAAACTCCCCTGGTCGAGTATAACAAACTCACCTGGTCGAGTATACCAAAGTCCCCTGATCGAGTATAGCAAAGTCCCCTGATCGAGTATAACTATGGCCCCTGATCGAGTTTAACAAAGGCCCCTGATCTAGTGTAAGAAAGTCCCCTGGTCGAGTATAACAAAGGTCCCTCATCGAGTTTAACAAAGGCCCCTCATCGAGTATAACAAAGTCACCTGGTCGAGTATAACAAACTCCCCTGGTCGAGTATACTAAAGTCCCCTGATCGAGTATAACAAAGTCCCCAGATCGAGTATAACAAAATCCGCTGATCGAGTATAACAAAGTCCGCTGATCGAGTATAACTATGGCCCCTGATCGAGTTTAACCAAGGCCCCTGATCGAGTGTAAGAAAGTCCCCTGGTCGAGTATAACAAAGGTCCCTCATCGAGTTTAACAAAGGCTCCTCATCGAGTATAACAAAGTCACCTGGTCGAGTATAACAAACTCCCCTGGTCAAGTATAACAAAGAACCCTGGTTGAGTATAACAAAGTCCCCTGATCGAGTATAACAAAGGCCCCTGATCGAGTATAACAAAGGCCCCTCATCAAGTATAACAAAGTCTCCTGATCGAGTATAACAAAATCCGCTGATCGAGTATAACAAAGTCCCCTGATCGAGTATAACTATGGCCCCTGATCGAGTTTAACAAAGGCCCCTGATCGAGTGTAAGAAAGTCCCCTGGTCGAGTATAACAAAGGTCCCTCATCGAGTTTAACAAAGGCCCCTCATCGAGTATAACAAAGTCACCTGGTCGAGTATAACAAACTCCCCTGGTCAAGTATAACAAAGAACCCTGGTTGAGTATAACAAAGTCCCCTGATCGAGTATAACAAAGGCCCCTAATCGTGTATAACAAAGGCCCCTCATTGAGTATAACAAAGTCTCCTGATCGAGTATAACAAAGTCCGCTGATCGAGTATACCAAAGTCCCCTGATCGAGTATAACAAACTCACCTGGTCGAGTACAACAAAGGCCCCTGATCAAGTTTAACAAAGGCCCCTGATCGAGTATAGCAAAGTCCCCTGGTCGAGTATAACAAACTCCCCTGGTCGATTATAACAAAGACACCTGACCGAGTATAACAAAGTCCCCTGATCGAGTATAACAACGTCCCCTGAACGATTATAACAAAGTCCCCTGGTCGAGTATAACAAAGGTCCCTCATAGAGTTTAACAAAGGCCCGTCATCGAGTATAACAAAGTCTCCTGATCGAGTATAACAAAGTCCGCTGATCGAGTATAACAAAGTCCCCTGATCGAGTATAACAAAGGCCCCTCATCAAGTTTAAGAAAGGCCCCTGATAGAGTATAGCAAAGTCCCCTGGTCAAGTATAACAAACTCCCTTGGTCGATTATAACAAAGTCCCCTGATCGAGTATAACAAAGTTCCCTAATCGAGTATAACAAAGCCCCCTGATCGAGTATAACAAAGTCTTCTGATAGAGTATAACAAAGTCCCCTGATCGAGTATAACAATGGCCCCTGATCGAGTTTAACAAAGGCCCCTAATCGAGTATAACAATGGCCCCTGATCGAGTTTAACAAAGGCCCCTCATCGAGTATAACAAAGTCCCCTGGTCGAGTATATCAAATTCCCCTGGTCGAGTATAACAATATCCCCTGATCGAGTATAACAAAGTCCCCTGATCGAGTATAACAACGTCCCTTGAACGATTATAACAAAGGCCCCTGATCAAGTATAACAAAGCCCCCTGATCGTGTATAACAAAGCCCCCTCATCGAGTATAACAAAGTCCTGATCAAGTATAACAAAAGTCCGCGAACGAGTATATAAGCCCTCTTAGAAATTAACAATGTCCCTGATCAGTACCGAAAGTCCCCTGATCCGGGTATGTAAAAGGCCCTGATCGAGTATAACAAAGTCCCTGATCAGTATAACAAAGAACCCTGGTAGGAGTATAACCAAGTCCCTCGCAGGTATAACGAGGCCGTGATCGAGTATAACAAAGTCCCCTGATCGAGTATAACAAAGTCCCCTGGACGAGTATAACAAAGTACCCTCATCGAGTTTAACAAAGGCCCCTCATTGAGTATAACAAAGTCCCCTGGTCGAGTATAACAAACTCACCTGGTCGAGTATACCAAAGTCGCCTGATCGAGTATAACAAAGTCCCCTGATCGAGTATAACTATGGCCCCTGATCGAGTTTAACAAAGGCCCCTGATCTAGTGTAAGAAAGTCCCCTGGTCGAGTATAACAAAGGACCCTCATCGAGTTTAACAAAGGCCCCTCATCGAGTATAACAAAGTCACCAGGTCGAGTATAACAAACTCCTCTGGTCAAGTATAACAAAGAACCCTGGTTGAGTATAACAAAGTCCCATGATCGATTATAACAAAGGCCTCTGATCGAGTATAACAAAGGCCCCTCATCGAGTATAACAAAGTCTCCTGATCGAGTATAACAAAATCCGCTGATCGAGTATAACAAAGTCCCCTGATCGAGTATAACTATGGCCCCTGATCGAGTTTAACAAAGGACCCTGATCGAGTGTAAGAAAGTCCCCTGGTCGAGTATAACAAAGGTCCCTCATCGAATTTAACAAAGGCCCCTCATCGAGTATAACAAAGTCACCTGGTCGAGTATAACAAACTACCCTGGTCAAGTATAACAAAGAACCCTGGTTGAGTATAACAAAGTCCCCTGATCGAGAATAACAAAGGCCCCTGTTCGAGTATAACAAAGGCCCCTCATCGAGTATAACAAAGTCTCCTGATCGAGTATAACAAAGTCCGCTGATCGAGTATAACAAAGTCCCCAGATCGAGTATAACAAAGTCCCCTAATCGAGTATAAGGAAGGCCCCTGATCAAGTTTAACATAGGCCCCTGATCGAGTATAGCAAAGTCCCCTGTTCGAGTATAACAAACTCCACTGGTCGATTATAACAAAGTCCCCTTATCGAGTATAACAAAGTCCCCTCATCGAGTATAACAAAGTCCCCTGAACGATTATAACAAAGGCCCCTGATCGAGTATAACAAAGTTCCCTGATCGAGTATAACAAAGCCCCTTGATCGAGTATATCAAAGTCTCCTGATAGAGTATAACAAAGTCCCCTGATCCAGTATAACAAAGGCCCCTGATCGAGTTTAACAAAGGCCCCTGATCGAGTATAAAAAAGTCCCCTGGTCGAGTATAACTAAGGCCCCTCATCGAGTTTAACAAACGCCCCTCATCGAGTATAACAAAGTCCCCTGGTCGAGTATATCAAACTCCCCTGGTCGCATATAACAAAGTCCCCTGATCGAGTATAACAAAGTCCCCTGATCGAGTATAACAAAGTCCCTTGAACGATTATAACAAAGGCCACTGATCAAGTATAACAAAGCCCCTGATCGTGTATAACAAAGCCCCCTCATCGAGTATAACAAAGTCCCCTGATAAAGTATAACAAAGTCCCCTGAAAGAGTATAACAAAGTCCCCTGAACGAGTATAACAAAGTCCCCTAATCGAGTGTAACAAAGTCCCCTCACCGAGTATAACAAAGTTCCCTGATCGAGTATAACAAAGCCCCCCTCATAGTGTATAACAATGTCCCCTGATCGAGTATAGCAAATTCCCCTGATCGGGTATAACAAAGAACCCTGGTCGAGTATAACAAAGTCCCCTGATGGAGTATAACAAAGGCCCCTGATCGAGTATAACAAAGGCCCTCATCGGGTATAACAAAGTCCGCTGATCCGGAGTATAACAAAGTCCCCTGATCGAGTAACAGTCTCCTGATCGAGTATAACAAAGGCCCCAAATCAAGTTTAACAAAGGCCTCTGATCGAGTATAACAAAGTCCCCTGGTCGAGTATCACAAAGGCCCCTCATCGAGTTTAACATAGGCCCCTCATTGAGTATAACAAAGTCCTTTGGTCGAGTATAACAAACTCACCTGGTTGAGTATAACAAAGTCCCCTGATCGAGTATAACAAAGTTCCCTGATCGAGTATAACAAAGGCCCCTGATCGTGTTTAACAAAGGCCCCTGATCGAGTATAACAAAGTCCCCTGGTCGAGTATAACAAACTCCCTGATCGGAGTATAACAAAAGTCCACTTGATAGAGGTATAACAAAGTCACTGATCGGGTATAACTATGGCCCTGATCAGATTTAGCAGGCTGATCCCCAGGTGTAACAAAAGGTCTGGTCCGAGTATAACAAAGGTCTCTCTTAGAGGTTGTAAAGGGCCCATCATCAAGGTATAACAAAGAGATTACACACAGATTCGAGTATAAGCAAACTCCCCCTGGTCCAGAAGTATAACAAGAACCTGGTTGAGTATAACAAAGTCCCTGATCGGAGTATAACAAAGGCGCTGATCAAAGGTATAACAAAGGCCCCTCGCCGAGGTATAACAAAGTCTCCTGATCCGAGTATAACAAAGTCCGCTGATCCAGAGTAACAAAGAACCTGGTTGAGTATAGCAAAGTCCCTGATCGAGTATAACGAGGCCTGATCCAGGTATAACAAAGGCCCTCATCAGGTATAACAGGTCTCCTGATCGAGAATTATATAACAAAGTCCGCTGATCGAGCATAACAAAGTCCCCTGATCGAGTATAACAAACTCCCCTGGTCGATTATAACAAAGTCCCCTGATCGGGGATAACAAAGTCCCCTGATCGAGTATAACAAAGTCCCCTGAACGATTATAACAAAGTCCCCTGGTCGAGTATAACAAAGGTCCCTCATAGAGTTTAACAATGGCCCGTCATCGAGTAAAACAAAGTCTCCTGATCGAGTATAACAAAGTCCGCTGATCGAGTATAACAAAGTCCCCTGATCGAGTATAACAAAGTCCCCTGATCGAGTATAACAAAGTCCCCTGATCGTGTATAACAAAGGCCCTGATCAAGTTTAACAAAGGCCCCTCATCGAGTATAACAAAGTCTCGTGATGGAGTATAACAAAATCCGGTGATCGAGTATAACAAAGTCCCCTGATCGAGTATAACAAAGTCCCCTGATCGAGTATGACAAAGTCCCCTGATCGAGTATAACAAAGTCCCCTGAACGATTATAACAAAGTCCCCTGGTCGAGTATAGAAAAGGTCCCTCATAGAGTTTAACAAAGGCCCGTCATCGAGTATAACAAAGTCTCTGATCGAGTATAGCAAAGTCCCTGGTAAAGTATATGAAACTCCTCTGGTCGATTATAACAAAGTCCGCCAGTCAGTATAACCAAAGTTCCCTAATCGAGAGTATAACAAAGCCCTGATCCGGAGTATATAAAGTCCTGATAGAGTATAACAAAGACCCTGATCGAGCATAACAAAGGCACCTGATCGACTTAAACAAAGTCCCCTGATCGAGTATAACAGAGTCCCCTGGTCGAGTAAAACAAAGGCCCCTCATCGAGTTTAACAAAGGCCCCTCATCGAGTATAACAAAGTCCCCTGGTCGAGTATATCAAACTCCCCTGGTCGAGTATAACAAAGCCCCCTGATCGAGTATAACAAAGTCCCCTGATCGAGTATAACAAAGTCCCTTTAACGATTATAACAAAGGCCACTGATCAAGTATAACAAAGCCCCTGATCGTGTATAACAAAGCCCCCTCATCGAGTATAACAAAATCCCCTAATCAAGTATAACAAAGTCCCCTGAACGAGTATAACA
>NW_024731390.1:0-41774 GCF_018991925.1 Homarus americanus | reverse complement strand
CAAAGTCCCTGATCGAGTATAACAAAGCCCCCTGATCGAGTATACAAGCCCCCAGATCCCGAGTATAACAAAGTCCCTGATCAAGTTTAACAAAGTCCCTGAACAGAGTATAACAAAGTCTTCTGATCGAGTATAACAAAGTCCCTAATCCGGGTATAACAAAGGCCCCTGATCGAGTATAACAAAGTTTCTGATCAGGTAAAACAAAGCCCCTGATCGAGTATATAGACCCTGATCGAGTATAACAAGTCCCTGATCGAGTATAACAAAAGTCCCTGAACGATTACAACAAAAAGGCCCTGATCGAGTATTACAAAGTCCCTAATCGAGGTATAACAAAGTCCCCTGATCGAGTATAACAAAGGCCTCTGATCGAGTTTAACAAAGGCCCTCATCAGATATAACAAAGTCCCTGGTTGAGTATAACAAAGTCCCTGATCGGTATAACAAAGAGTCCCTGATCGAGTATAACAAAGTCCCTGATCGAGTATAACAAAAGCCCCTCATCGAGTATAACAAAGTCCCTGATCGAGGTATAACAAAATCCCTGAACGAGTATAAGAAAGTCCCTAATCGAGTATAACAAAGTCCCTGATCGGAATATAACAATGTACCTAATCAGTATAAAAAAATTCCTGATCGAGGTATAACAAAGGCCTGATTGAGTATAACAAAGGCCCTGATCGAGTATAACAAAGTCCCATGATCGAGTATAACAAAGTCCCTGATCGAGTAGAACAAATTCCTCATCGGTATAACAAAGGCCCCTCATCGAGTGTAACAAAATTCCCCAGATCGAAAAACAAAGTCCCCTCATCGAATATAACAAAGTCCCCTGATCGAGTATAACAAAGTTCCTGATCAGAGTATAACAAAAGGCCCTCATCGAGTATAACAAAGGCCCTGATCGAGTATAACAAAGTCTCATGATCAAGTATAACAAAGTCCCCTCATCGAATATAACAAAGTCACACTGATCAAGTATAACAAATTCCCTGATCGACTAGAACAAAAGTCCTGATCGAGTATAACAAAGTCCCTGATTGAGTATAACAAAGGCCCTGATCGGGTTTAACAAAAAGCCCCTGATCGAGTATAACAAAGTCCTGGTCGAGTATAACAAAGGCCCTGATCGAATATAACAAAGGTACTGATCGAGTACTCCTGATCGAGTATAACAAGCCCCCTGCTCCAAGTATAACAAGGCCCCTCATCGAGTATAACAAAGTCCGCTAATCGAGAATAACAAAAGGCCTTTGATCCGGGTTCAACAAGGCCCCTGTTCGAGTATACAAAGGCCTCGAAAAAAAGTATAACAAAGGCCCTGATCGAGTATAAAAGTCCCATGATCGAGAGTATAACAAAGTCCCTCATCGAATATAACAAATTCCCCTGATCGAGTATAACAAAGTCCCTGATCGAGTAGAACAAATTCCCCTCATCGAGTATAACAAAGGCCTCATCCGAGTGTAACAAATTCCCTGATCGAGTAGAACAAAGTCCCTGATCGAGTATAACAAAATCCCCTGATTGAGTATAACAAAGGCCCTGATCAGGTATAACAAAGGCCCCCGATCGAGTATAACAAAGTCCCATGATCGGTATAACAAAGTCCCTCATCGAATATAAGTCCCTGATCAGGTAACAAAGTCCCTAATCAGAGTATAACAAAGTCCCTGATCGAGGATAACAAAGTCCTTAATCGAGTATAACAAAGTCCCTTGATCGATTATAAAAAAGTCTTCTGATCGAGTATAACAAAGGCCCTAATCGAGTATAACAAAAGCCCTGATCGAGGTATAACAAAGTCCCCTGATCCAGTAAAACAAAAGTTCCCTAATCCAGTATAACAAAGGCCTCTAAAAGAGTATAACAAACGCCACTTTTCGAGTATAAAAAGTCCCCTGATCGAGTATTATAGAGTCCCTGATCGAGGATAACAGAGTCCCTCATCGAGAGTATACAAAGGCCACTCATCGAGTATAACAAAGTCCATTATCCAGTACAACAAAGTCCCTTATCGAATATAACAAAGTCCCTGATCAGGTACAACAAATTCCCTAATCGAGGTATAACAAAGGCCCTGATCGGTATAACATAGTCCTCATCGAGAATAACAGAGTCTCCTGGTGAGTATAACAGACTGCCCTAATCCAGGTGTAACAAAGTCCCTGATCAAGTATAACAAAGTCCCTGATCAGAGTATAACAAAGGCCTCTGATCGAGTTTAACAAAGGGCCCTCATCGAATATAACAAAGTCCCTGGTTGAGTATAACAAAGTCCCATGATCGAGTATAACAAAGTCCCCTGATCGAGTATAACAAAGTCCCCTGATCGAGTATAACAAAGCCCCCTCATCGAGTATAACAAAGTCACCTGATCGAGTATAACAAAATCCCCTGAACGAGTATAAGAAAGTCCCATGATCGAGTATAACACAGTCCCCTGATCGAGTATAAGAATGTCCTCTAATCGAGTATAACAAAGTTCCCTGATCGAGTATAACAAAGGCCCTGATTGAGTATAACAAGGCCCTGATCGAGTATAACAAAGTCCCATGATCAGAGTATAACAAAGTCCCTCATCGAATATAACAAAGTCCCCTGATCAGAGTATAACAAAAGTCCCTGATCCAGTAGAACAAATTCCCCTCATCGAGTATAACAAAGGCCCTCATCGGGTGAAACAAGTCCCATGATCGAGAAAAACAAAGTCCCCTCATCGAATATAACAAATTCCCTGCAAAGTATAACAAAGTTCCTGATCGAGTATAACAAAGTCCGCTAATCGAGAATAACAAAAGCCTTTGATCGAGTTTAACAAAGGCCCCTGTTCGAAGTATAACAAAGGCCTCGAAAAAGAGAGTATAACAAAGGCCCTGATCGAGTATAATCAGAATAACAAGTCCCCACATTCGAGGTATAACAAAGCCCTGATCAGTATAACCAAAGTCCCCACCAGTAGGCTAACAAAGTCCCTGATCGGGTATAAAAGGCTGGTGAATATAACCAAATTTCTGGTCGAGTACCTTGATTTACTGATCCAGGTATAACCGGCCCCCCTCATCGAGTATAACAAGTCCCTGATGAGCATAACAAAGGTCCCTGATCGAGTATAACATGCCCTCTGATCGAGTATATCCTCTGATTTGGTGTAAAAAGCCCCTGGTCAGGTAAAACAAAAGTCCCTGGTCGAGTATAACAAAGTCTATTATTGAGTAAAACAAACACCCCTGATCGGGGTGTATTAAATTCCCCTGATCGAGTATAACAAAAGTTCCCTGATCAGAGTATAACAAAGCTCCCTCGTAGTATAACAAAAGTCCCCTGGTCGAGCATAATAAGTCCTGATCCAGGTATACAAAAGCCCTCTGATCGAGTGGCAAAGTCCCTGATTAGAATAACAAAAAAAGTCCCATTATCGAGTAAAACAAAGGCCCCTCAGCGAGTATAACAAAGGCCCATGGTCGAGTATAACAAAGTCCCCTAATCGAGTTTAACAAAGTCACCTGATCGAGTAGAACAAAGCCCCCTGATTGAGTATGAAAAAAGCCCCCTTGTTGAGTATAACAAAGTCCCCTGGTCGAGTATAACAAAGTCCCATTATCGAGTAAAACAACGGCCCCTGATCGAGTATAACAGTCCCGTAATCGAGCATATAACAAAGTCCCCTGCTTGAGTATAACAAAAGTCCCCGGATCGAGTATAACAAAGTCCCTGATCGAGTACAACAAAGCCTCTGATCGAAAGTACGCCAAATAAAGCCCTCATCGAGTATAAAAGCCCCTGTCAGAGTATAAATAAAGTCCCATTATCGAGTGTAACAAAGGCCCCTGATCGAGGCAACAGTGCCCCAATCGAGTACAACAAAGTACCCTGATCGAGTATAACAAAGTCCCCTGATCGAGTATAACAAAGTCCCCTGATCGAGTATAACAAAATCCCGTGATTGAGTATAACAAAGCCCCCTGATCGAGTATAACGAAGTCCAATGATTGAGTATAACAAAGCCCCCTGATCGAGTATAACACATTCCCCTGATCGAGTATAACAAAGTTCCCTGGTCGAGTATTACAAAGCCCCCTGATCGAGTATAACACTGTTCCCTGGTCGAGTACAACAAAGTCCCCTGATCGAATATAACAAAGCCCTCTAATCGAATATAACCAAGTCCCCTGATTGAGTATAATAAAAAGCCCCCTGGTCGAGTATAACAAGGTCCCTTGGTCGAGTATAACAAAGTCCCATTATCGAGTATAACATAGGCCCCTCATCGAGTATAACAAAGGCCCCTAATCGAATATAACAAAAGTCCCCTGATCGACATAACAAAGGTCCCTGGTCAAGAATTATAACGATTCCTCATCAGCAACTTCCTCTTCAGCCCCGGATTGGTATAACAAAAGTCCCCTAGTCGAGGTATAATAAAGTCCTGATCGAGTATAAAAGCCCTTGGTCGAACAACAATGTCCCTGGTCGAGTATAACAAGTCCATTACAATTATAACAAAGGCCCCTGATCGAGTATAACAAAGGCCCCTGGTCGAGTATAACAAAGTCCCCTGATCGAGTATAACAAAGTCCCCTGATCGAGTATAACAAAGTCCACTGATCGAATATAACAAACATTCCTGATCGAGTATAACAAAGTTCCCTGTTCGAGTATAACAAAGTCCCCTGATCGAGTATGACAAAGTCCCTTGATCGAGTATAACAAAGACCCCTGTTCGAGTATAACAAAGTTTCTAATTGAGTATAACAAAGCCCACTTGTCGAGTATAACAAAGTCCCCTGGTCGAGTATAACAAAGTCCCCTTATCGAATATAAAAAGGCCCTTGATCAAGTATAACAAAGTTCCCTAATTGAGTATAACAAAGCCCCCTCGTCGAGTATAACAAAGTCCCCTCGTCGAGTATAACAAAGCCCTCTGATCGAGTATAAGAAAGTCCCCTGATCGCGTGTAAAAAAAGCCCCCTGGTCGAGTATAACAAAGTCCCCTGGTCGAGTATAACAAAGTCCCTTTATAGAGTATAACAAAGGCCCCTCATCGAGTATAACAAAGGCCCCTGGTCGAGTATAACAAAGTCCCCTGATCGAGTATAACAAAATCCCCTGACCGAGTATAACAAAGTCCCCTGATCGAGTATAACAAACTCCCCTGATCGCGTAAAACAACCACCCCTGATCGAGTATAACAAAGTTCCCTGATCGAGTATGACAAAATCCCCTGATCGAGTATAACAAAGTTCCCTGTTCGAGTATAACAAAGTTTCTATTGGTATATGGCCCTCGTCAGGTATAACAAAGTTCCTGGTCGAGGCATAACAAAAGTCCCTGATCGGGTATAACAAAGCCCCCCTCATCAGTATAAAAAACCTCTGGTCAGAGTATAACAAGTCCATGATCGAGTATAACAAAATTTGAATCCGGGTATAACAAAGGCCCTGTCCAAAAAATAACAAGGTCCCCTGATTGAGTATAACAAAGTCCCCTGATCGAGTATAACAAAGTCCGCTGATCGAGTTCAACAAAGTCACCTGATCGGGTATAAGAAAGTCCCCTGATCGAGAATAAAAAATTACCCTTAGTGAGAATAAAAAAGTCCCCTGATTGAGTATAACAAAGCCCTCTGATCGAGTATAGCAAAACCCATGATCGAGTATAAAAAAGTCCCCTGATCGAGTGTAACAAAGTCCTTATCGGGTATAATAAAGCCCCTGATCTAAAGTGTAAAGTCCCCACCAGCTGCATTATAACCGAGGCGCGATCGAGTATAACAAATTTGGATCGAGTATAACAAGTCCCTGATCGCGATGTAACAAAGTTCCCTGATCGAGTATAAGAAAGACCCCTGTTCGAGTATAACAAAGTCCCCTGGTCGAGTATAACAAAGTCCCCTGATGGAGTATAATAAGGCACTCTGATCGAGTATAACAAAGTCCCCTGATCGAGCATAACAAAGACCCCTGATCGAGTATAACAAAGGCACTGATCGAGTATAACAAATTCCCCAGATCGAGTATAAAAATCCCCTGATCGAGTATAACAAAGGCTCCTTATCGTGCATAACAAAGGCCCCTGGTCGAGTATAACAAAGTCCCTTGATCGAATATAACAAAGCCCTCTGATCGAGTATAGCAAAGCCCCCTGATCAAGTATAAAAAAAGCCTCCTGGTCGAGTATAACAAAGTCCCGTGGTCGAGTATAATAAAGTCCTATTATCGAGTATAACATAGGCCCCTGATCGAGTATAACTAAGTCCCCTGGTCGAGTATAACAAATTCCCCTGGTCGAGTATAACAAAGTTCCCTGATCGAGTATAACTATTTCAGTTGGAGTATGAAAAAGCCCCTTGTCCCGAGGAGTATAACAAAGTCCCTGGTCAGGTATAACAAAAGTCCCATAATCGGGTAAAACAAAAGGCCCCTGATCGAGTATAACAAAAGGCCCCTGGTCGAGAATAACAAAGTCCCTGATCGAGAGTATAACCAAAGTCCCTGGTAAAGAACTAACAAGTCCACTGATTGAGTATAACAAGAGCCCCTGATCCGGAGTATAACAAAGTCCCCTGATCCAGAGTACTCAACAACGTCCCTATAAAGAATAACAAAGTCCCTGATTGGGTATAACAAAGCCCCAAGATCGAGTGTAACCATTCCACTGATCGAGTATGTAAAGTCCCTAATCCAGGTATAACCAAGCCCCTGATCGAGAATAACAATGTCTCTGGTCGAGAGTATAACAAAGTCCCCTGATTAAAGGTATAACCAAAAGTCCGCTGATCCCGAGTTCAACAAAGTCACCTGATCAGATAAGTCCCCTGATCGAGTATAAAAATTACCCTTAGTGAGAATAAAAAGTCCCTGATTGAGAATAACTTGGCCCTCTGATCGAGTATACTTAAAACCCATGATCGGTATAAAAAGTCCCCTGATCGGTGTAACAAAGTCCCCTTATCGAGTATAATAAAGCCCCTGATCGAGGTATAAAGTCCCTGATTGAGTATAACAAAGGCACTGGTCGAGTATAACAATGTCCCTGGTCAAGTATAACAAAGTCCCATGATCGAATATAACAAAGGCTCCTTATCAAAGGCATAACAAGGCCCTGGTCCGAGTATATCAAGTCCCCTGATCTGAGTGTAACAAAGTCCCTTGATCGAGTATAACAAAGTCCTGTGCTCGAGGAAGAGAGCCCCCCTAATCAGGTGAGTCCTCTGATCGAAGGTATAGCAAATTCCCCCTGATCGAGAGTATAACAAAGTTCCCTGATCCGGGTATTACAAAGCCTGATCGAGTATAACCATTCTGGTCGGAGTATAACAAAGTAGCCTGAACGAATATAACAAAGTCCTGTGATCGAGTAGCAAAGCCCTTGATCGAGTATAATATAGCCCCTGGTCGAGGTATAACCAAAAGTCCCTGGTCGAGGTATAACAAATTCCCATTATCGGGTATAACAGGCCCTGATCGAGTATAAGAAGGCCCCTAATCATTTCACAACAAGTCCCGTGGTCAAGTATAACAAATTCCCCTCATCCATTATAACAAATTCCCCTGATCAGGTATAACAAAGCCCCATGATCAGTATAACGAGTCCCTGGTCGAGTGTAACAAAGTCCCTTGATCCGGGTAACAAAGCTCTCTGATCCAGAGTACAACAAAGCTTCCTCATTGGTATAAAAAAGCCCTCTGGTCGAGTAGCAAAGTCCCATTATCTGAGTAAACCAGGCCCTCATCGTGTATAATAAAGGCCCTGGTCAGAGTATAACATCCCCTGGTCAGGTATAACCAAAGTCAATGTTCTGGTATAACAAAGTCCCTTGAGTCAGGTATAACAAGAGTCCGTAATCGAGTATAACAAGTCCCCTGCTCGGTATAACCGAAGTTCCCTGATCCGAGAGTATAACCAGAGTCCCATGATCGAGTATAGCAAGAAGGTCCATAATCAGGAATAATAAAGTCCCTGATCCATTCAACAAAGTCCCTGTTCTGGTATAACAAAGTCCTTGATCGAGTATAACAAGTCCCTGATGATCAGTATAAAGGCCCTGGTCAGGCTCAACAAATTCCCTGGTCGGTATAACAAATTCCTGATCGAGTATAACCGAGGCCCCCTCATCGGTATAACAAGAGTCCCCTGGTCAGGCATAACAAAGTCCCTGATGAGTATAACAAAGCCTCTGATTGCGTATGAAAAACGCCCCTGGTCGAGTATAACAAAGATCCCTGGTCGAGTATAACAAAGTCCTATTATTGAGTAAAACAAGCGCCCCTGATCGGTATATAAATTCCCTGATCGAGTATAACAAAGTTCCCTGAACGAGTATAACAAAGCTCCCTCGCCGAGTATAAGAAAGTCCTGGTCGAGTATAACAAAGTCCCCTGATCCCGGTATACACAAAGCCCTCTGATCAAGTATATAAAGCCCCTCTGATTAATTATGAAAAGGCCCCTGATTAAGGTATAACAAAGTCCTAGTCGAGTATAATAAAGTCCTATTATTGGAGTAAAAACAAACTCTGATCGAGTATAACAAATTCTGATCGGCAGAAACAGTTCCCTGATCGAGAATAACAAAGCTCCCCATCGAGTATATAACAAAGTCCACTGGTCGAGCATAACAAAGTCCCCTGATCGAGTATACACAAAGCCCTCTGATCGAGCATAACAAAGCCCCCTGATTGAGTATGAAAAAAGCCCCCTTGTTGAGTATAACAAAGTCCCCTGGTCGAGAATAACAAAGTCCCATTATCGAGTAAAACAAAGGCCCCTGATCGAGTATAACAAAGGCCCATGGTCGAGTATAACACAGTCCCCTAATCGAGTTTAACAAAGTCACCTGATCGAGTATAACAAAGCCCCCTGATTGAGTATGAAAAAAGCCCCCTTGTTGAGTATAACAAAGTCCCCTGGTCAAGTATAACAATGTCCCATTATCGAGTAAAACAAAGGCCCCTGATCGAGTATAACAAAGTCCCGTAATCGAGTATAACAAAGTCCCGTGCTTGAGTATATCAAAGTCCCCTGATCGAGTATAACAAACTCCCCTGATCGAGTACAACAAAGCCCTCTGATCGAGTACAACATCGCCCCCTCATCGAGTATAAAAAAGCCCTCTGGTCGAGTATAACAAAGTCCCATTATCGAGTGTAACAAAGGCCCCTGATCGAGTATAACAAAGGCCCCCTAATCGAGTACAACAAAGTACCCTGATCGATTATAACAAAGTCCCCTGATCGAGTATAACAAAGTCCCCTGATCGAGTATAACAAAATCCCCTGATTGAGTATAACAAAGCCCCCTGATCGAGTATAACGAAGTCCAATGATTGAGTATAACAAAGCCCCCTGATCGAGTATAACACATTCCCCTGATCGAGTATAACAAAGTTCCCTGGTCGAGTATAACAAAGCCCCCTGATCGAGTATAAAAAAAGCCCCCTGGTCGAGTAGAACAAATTCCCCTGATCGAGTAGAACAAATTCCTCTGACTGAGTATAACAAAGCCCCTAATCGATTATAAAAAAGCCCCTAATTGAGTATAACAAAGTCCCCTGATCGAGTATAACAAAGTCCCCTGGTCGAGTATAACAAATTCACCTGATCGAGTATAACAAATTCCCCTGATCGAGTATAAAATAGATCCCTGATCGAGTATAACAAAGTCCCCTGATCGAGTATAACGAAGTCTCCTGATCGAGTATAAAAAGTTCCCTGATCGAGTGTAACTAAGCCCCCTGATCGAGTATAACAAAGTCCCCTGGTCGAGTATAACAAAGTCCCCTGGTCGAGTATAACAAATTCCCCTGATCGAGTATAAAATAGATTCCTGATCGAGTATAAGAAAGTCCCCTGATCGAGTATAACGAAGTCTCCTGATCGAGTATAAAAAAGTTCCCTGATCGAGTATAACTAAGCCCCCTGATCGAGTATAAAAAAAGCCCCCTGGTCGAGTATAACAAAGTTCCCTGGTCGAGTATAACAAATTCCCCAGATCGAGTATAACAAAAACACCTGATCGAGTATAACAAAGTTCCCTGATCGAGTATAACAAAGTCTCCTGATTGAGTATAACAAAGTTCCCTGATCGAGTATAACAAAGTCCCCTAATTCAGTATAAGAAAGCCTCCTCGTCGAGTATAACAAAGTCCCCTGATCCAGTATAACAAAGCCCTCTGATCGAGTAATAAAAAGACCCTGATCGAGTATAAAAAAGCCCCTTGATCGAGTATAACAAAGTCCCCTGATCAAGTATAACAATGTCCCATTATCGAGTATAACAAAGTCCCCTGATCGAGTATAACAAAAGTCCCTGATCGCGTGTAAAAAAGCTGGTCAGCGAGTATAACCGAAGTCCCCTGGTCGAGTATAATAAAAGTCCTTTATAGAAATTATAACAAAAGGCCTCATCGAGTATAATAAGGCCCTGGTCAAAGGTATAACAAAGTCCCTGATCAGGTATAACAAAATCCCCTGACGAGTGCCAAAGTCCTGATCCCGGGTATAACAAACTCCCCTGATCGTAAAACAACCACCCTGATCGAGTATAACAAAGTTCCCTGATCGGGTATGACAAAATCCTGATCGAGAGTATAACAAAGTTCCCTGTTCGAGTATAACAAAGTTTCTAATTGAGTATAACTAAAAAGCCCCTGGTCGAGTATAACAAAGTCCCTGGTCGAGTATAACAAAGTCCTTTATATATATAACAAAGGCCCTCATCGAGTATAACAGCGCCCTTGTCGAGTATAACAAAGTCCCTAATCGAGTATAACAAAATCCCTGACCGAGTATAACAAAGTCCCCTGATCGAGTATAACAATGTCCCTGATCGCGTAAAACAACCACCCTGATCGAGTATAACAAAGTTCCTTGATCGAGTATGACAAAATCCCTGGATCGAGTATAACAAAGTTCCCTGTTCGAGTATAACAAAGTTTCTAATTGAGTATAACAAAGCCCCCTCGTCGACTATAACAAAGTCCCCGGTCGAGCATAACAAAGTCCCCTGATCGAGTATAACAAAGCCCCCTCATCGGTATAAAAACCCCTCTGGTCGAGTATACAAAGTCCCATGATCGAGTATAACAAAGGCCCAGAATCGAGTATAACAAAGGCCCCTGTCCAAAAATAACAAGGTCCCCTGATTGAGGTAAAGGAAAGTCCCTGATCGAGTATAACAAAGTCCGCTGATCGAGTTCAACAAAGTCACCTGATCGGGTATAATAAAGCCTCCTGATCGAGTATATAACAAAGTCCCTGATTGAGAACAAAGGCACTGATTGAGTATAACAAATTCCAGATCGAGAATAAAAAAGTCCTCGATTGAAAGTATAACAAAGCCTCTGATCGAGTATAAACCACAGACGAGTATAACAAAGTCCCCTGATCGAAGGAGCAACAAAAGTTCCCTGATGGAGTATATAATAAGGCCCCTCTGATCGAGTATAACAAAGTCCTTATCGAGTATAACAGTATTCCCTAATCGAGAGCAACAGAAAGTCTCATCGAGCATAACAAAGTGACCCTGATCGAGTATAACAAAAGTCTCGTCGAGAGAGTATAACAAAGTCCTTGATCGAGTATAACAGCGTAATGATCGAGTATAACAAATTTAGATCGAGTATAACAAAGTCCCCTGATCGAGTATAACAAAGGCTCCTTATCGAGCATAACAAAGGCCCTGGTCGAGTATAACAAAGTCCCCTGATCGAATATAACAAAGCCCTCTGATCGAGTATAGCAAAGCCCCCTGATCGAGTATTAAAAAAGCCCCCTGGTCGAGTATAACAAAGTCCCCTGGTCGAGTATAACAAAGTCCTATTATCGAGTATAACATAGGCCCCTGATCGAGTATAACTAAGTCCCCTGGTCGAGTATAACAAATTCCCCTGGTCGATTATAACAAAGTCCCCTGATCGAGTATAACAAAGCCCTCTGATCGAGTATAACAAAGCCCCCAGATTGAGTATGAAAAAAGCCCCGTTGTCGAGTATAACAAAGTCCCCTGGTCGAGTATAACAAAGTCCCATTATCGAGTAAAACAAAGGCCCCTGATCGAGTATAACAAAGGCCCCTGGTGGAGTATAACAAAGTCCCCTGATCGAGTTTAACAAAGTCACCTGATCGCGTATAACAAAGTCCCTTGATCGAGTATAACAAAGTCCCCTAATTGAGTATAACAAAGTCCCCTGATCGAGTATAAGAAAGCCCTCTGATCGAGTATAACAAAGCCCCCTGATCGAGTATAAAAAAGCCCCCTGGTCGAGTATAACAATGTCCTGGTCGAGTATAACAAAGTCCCATTATCGAGTATAACAAAGTCCCTGTTCTAGCATATAACAAACTCCTGACCGAGTATAACAGTCCCTGGTCGAGTATAACAAAGTCCCCTGATCGAAAATAACAAAGTCGCCATGATCGTATAACAAAGTCCCAAAATCAGAATAACAAAGTCCCTGTTCGAGAATAACAAAGTCCTCCTTGCTCTGTATATCAAAAGTCCCTTGATCGAGTATAACAACGTCCCCTGATCGAGTATACCAAAGTGGCCCCTGGTCGAGTAAGTAAAATTCCCTCATCGAGTATAACAAATTCCCTTGGTCGAGCATAACAAAGTCCCCTGATCGAGTATAACAAAGCCCTCTGATCGAGTATAACAAAGCCCCCAGATTGAGTATGAAAAAAGCCCCCTTGTCGAGTATAACAAAGTCCCCTGGTCGAGTATAACAAAGTCCCATTATCGAGTAAAACAAAGGCCTCTGATCGAGTATAACAAAGGGCCCTCGTCGAGTATAACAAAGTCCCTTGATCGAGTTTAACAAAGTCACCTGATCGCGTATAACAAAGTCACCTGATCGAGTGTAACAAAGTCCCCTAATTGAGTATAACAAAGTCCCCTAATCGAGTATAACAAATCCCTCTGATCGAGTATAACAAAGCCCCCTCATCGGGTATAGAAAAGCCCTCTGGTCGAGTATAACAAAGTCCCATGATCGAGTATAACAAAGGCTCCAAATTGAGTATAACAAAGGCTCCTGTCCAAAAAATAACACATTCCCCTGATCGAGTATAACAAAGTCCCCTGATCGAGTATAACAAAGCCCTCTGATCGAGTATAACAAAGCCCCCAGGTCGAGTATAAAAAAAGCCCCCTGGTCGAGTATAACAATGTCCCCTGATCGAGTATAACAAAGTCCCATTATCGAGTATAACAAAGTCCCTGTTCTAGTATAACAAACTCCCCTGATCGAGTATAGCAAATTCCCCTGGTCGAGTAAAACAAAGTCCCCTGATCGAGTATAACAAAGTCCCATGATCGTGTATAATAAAGTCTCATAATCAGAATAACAAAGTCCCCTGATCGAGTATAACAAAGCCCCCTGTACTGGTATAACAAAGTCCCTTGATCGAGTATAACAAAGTCCCGTAATCGAGTATAACAAAGTCCCCTGATCGAGTATAACAAAGGCCCCTGGTCGAGTATATGGCCCTGATTGAGTATGGCCCTTGTAGGTATGGCAGTCCCTGGTCGAGTATAACAAAGTTCCATTATCGAGGGTAAAACAAAGGCTCTGATCGAGTATAACAGGGCCTGGTCAGGTATAACAAAGTCCCCTGATCGAGTTTAACAAAGTCACCTGATCGCGTATAACAAAGTCCCTGATCGAGTATAACAGTCCCCTAATGGTATAACAAAGTCCCCTATCGAGTATAACAAATCCTCTTGATCGAGTATAATAAGCCCCCTCATCGGGTATAAGCCCTCTGGTCGGGTATAACAAAGTCCCATGATCGAGGTATAACAAGGCTCCATTGGGTATAACAGGCTCCTGTCCATAACACATTCCTGATCGAGTATAACAAAAGTCCTGATCGAGTATAACAAAAGCCCTCTGTTCTAGTATAACAAGCCCCAGGTCGAGTATAAAAAGCCCCTGGTCAGAGTATAACAATGTCCCTCATCGGGTATAACAAAGTCCATTATCGAGGTATAACAAAGTCCCTGTTCTGTATAACAAAACTCCCTGATCGAGTATAGCAAATTCCTTGTCAGGTAAAACAAAGGTCCCTGATCGAGTGTAAAGTCCCATGATCGTGTATAACAAGTCCCATAATCAGATAACAAAGTCCCCTGATCGAGTATAACAAGCCCCTTCTGGTATAACAAAGTCCCTTGATCGAGTATAACAAAGTCCGTAATCGAGTATAACAAGTCCTGATCGAGGTATAACAAAGTCCCCTAGTATACTAGATTCCTCTGATTGAGTATAACAAATTCCCTGGTCAGTATTGCAATGTCCCTGATCAGGTATAACAAAGCCCCCCTCATCGGGGTTTTAACAAACCCCCTGATCGATGTAAAAAAGCTCCTGGTTAGTATAACAATGTCCTATTGGCGAGTATAACAAAGTCCATGATCGAGATATAACAAAGGCTCCTTATCGAGCATAACAAAGGCCCCTGGTCGAGTAACAAGAATCAGGGATCAGGTATAACAAAGTCCCCTGATCAGTATAACAAAGTCCCCTGACCGAGAATAAGCCCTAATCGAGTATAACAAGTCCTCTGATCGAGTATAACAAATTCCCCTGATCGAGTATAACAAAAGTTCTGATGGAGTATTACAAAGCCCTGATCGAGTATAACAAGAAGTGCCTGGTCGAGTATAACAAAGTTCCTGATCGAGTTATAACAAAGCCCTGCGATCGAGTATAGCAACCCCCTGATCGGTATAACAAAGTCCTGGTCGAGAATATAAAAGTCCCATTATCGAGTATAACATAGGCCCCTGATCATTAAACAAGGCCCTAATCGGGTATAACAAAGTCCCTGTGTCGGGTATAACAAAGTCCTTGGTCGAGTATAACAAATTCCCTGATCGAGTATAACAAATTCCACTGATCGAGGTATAACAAAGCCCACTGTCGAGTATAACAAAACCCCTGATCGAGTATAAAAAGCTCCTGGTCGAATATTACAATGTCCTGGTGGTATAACAAAAGTCCCTTGATCGGAATATAACGGCTCCTTATTGAGCATAACAAAGGCCCTGGTCGAGTCTAGAAAAGCCCCTGATCCGAGTATAACAAAAACCCTGATCCGAGGTATAACAAAGTCCTGATCGAGAAATAAGAAAGGCCCCTAATCAGGTTTAACGATTCCCTGATCGAGTATAACAAAGTTCCCTGATCGAGTATTTCAAAGCCCCCTGATCGAGTATAACAAAGTGCCCTGGTCGAGTATAACAAAGTCCCCTGATCGAATATAACAAAGCCCTGTGATCGAGTATAGCAAAGCCCCCTGATCGAGCATAAAAAAAGCACCCTGGTCTAGTATAACAAAGTCCTCTGGTCGAGTATAACAAAGTCAAATTATCGAGTATAACATAGGCCCCTGATCGAGTATAACAAAGGCCCCTAATCGAGTATAACAAAGTCCCCTGATCGACTATAACAAAGTCCTCTGGTCGAGTATAACAAATTCCCCTGATCGAGTATAACAAATTCCACTGATCGAGTATAACAAAGCCACCTGATCGAGTATAACAAAGTCCCCTGGTCGAGTATAACAAAGTTCCCTGATCGAGTATAACAAAGCCCCTGTTCTAGTATAACAAAGTCCCCTGATCGAGTATAACAAAGCCCCTGGTCGAGTACAACAAAGTCCCCTGATCGAGTATAACAAAGCCCCTGTTCTAGTATAACAAAGTCCCCTGATCGAGTATAACAAAGTCCCTTGATCGAGTAAAACAAAGTCCCCTGTTCTAGAATAACAAAGTCCCTTGATCGAGTATAAGAAAGTCCCGTAATCGAGTATAACAAAGTCCCCTAATCGAGTATAACAAAGGCCCCCGGTCGAGTATAACAAATTCCCCTGATCGAGTATAACAAATTCAACAGATCGAGTATAACAAAGTTCCCTGATCGAGTATAACAAAGCCCTCTGATCGAGTATGACAAAGTCCCCTGATTGAGTATGAAAAAAGCCCCCTTGTCGAGTATAACAAAGTCCCCTGGTCGAGTATAACAAAGTCCCATTATCGAGAAAACAAAGGCCCCTGATCGAGTATAACAAAGGCCCCTGGTCGAGAATAACAAAGTCCCCTGATCGAGTATAACAAAGTCCCCTGGTCGAGTATAACAAAGTCCACTGATTGAGTATAACAAAACCCCCTAATCGAGTATAACAAAGTCCCCTGATAGAGTATAACAATGTCCCCTGATCGAGAATAACAAAGTCCCCTGATTGAGTACAACAAAGCCCCCAGATCGAGTATAACAAATTCCCCTGATCGTGTATAATAAAAGTCCTTAATCGAGTATAACAAAGCCCCCTGATCGAGAATAACAATGTCCCCTGGTCGAGTATAACAAAGTCCCCTGATCGAGTATAACAAAGCCCTCTCATCGAGTTTAACAAAACCCCCTGATCGAGTATAAAAAAGCTCCCTGGTCGAGTATAACAATGTCCCCTAATCGAGTATAACAAAGTCCCATGATCGAATATAACAAAGGCTCCTTATCGAGCATAACAAAGGCCCCTGATCGAAAGTATTATAAAGCCCTGATCGAGTATAACAAAGTGCCCTATTGAGTATATAACAAAGTCCCCTGATCGAATATAACAAAGCCCTGTGGATCGAGTATAGCAAAGCCCCTGATCGAGCATAAAAAGGCTAATCAGTATAACAAGTCCCCTGATCGACTAGTTATAAAGTCCCTGGTCGAGTATAACAAATTCCCCTGATCGAGTATAACAATTCCCTGATCGAGTATAACCAAGCCCCTGATCGAGTATAACAGAGTCCCTGGTCGAGTGTAACAAGAGTCCCTTGATCGAGTATAACAAAGCTCTCTGATCGAGTACAACAAAAGCTTCCTCATTGAGTATAAAAAGCCCTCTGGTCGGGTATACAAGTCCCATTTTCGAGCGCGCAAGGTCCGATCTGGTATAACAAAGGCCCCTAATCGAGTAAACAAAAGTACCTGATCGAGTATAACAAAGTCCCTGGTCGAGTATGCAAAGTCCCATTATCGAGTAAAACAAAGGCCCTACCGAGTATAACAAAGGTCCTGTTCGAGTATAACAATGTCCTGGTCGAGTATAACAAAGTCCCTGTTCTAGTATAACAAAGTCCCTTGATCGGGTATAACAAAGTCCGTAATCGGTATAACAGTCCCCTGTCGAGTATAACAAATTCTGATCGAGTATTAAGTCCCTGATCGAGTATAACAAAAGTCCCTGATCAGAATAACAAAGTCTGATCGAGTATAACAAAGTCCTGATCTGGTAACAAAGCCCCTTGATCGAGGTATAACAAAGCCCTGATCGAGTATAAAGGCCCTGGTCGAATATAACAAATTCCCCTGGTCGAGTATAACAAGTTCCCTGATCGGTATAACAAAGCCCCTGATTGAGTATATTAAGGATCCCATGATCGAGTATAACAAAGTCCATTATCGAGAAAAAAAGGCTGATCGTAAAAAGGCCCTGGTCAGAGTATAACAAGTCCCTAACCGGTTTAACAAAGTCACCTGATCGAGTATAACAAGCCCTGATTGGTATGAAAAAAGCCCCTTGTTGGTATAACAAAGTCCCCTGCTTGGTATATCAAAGTCCCTGGTCAGGTATAACAAAGTCCCCTGATCGAAAAAGCCCTGATCGAGAGTATAACAAAGTCCATGATCGAATATAACAAAGCCCTAATCGAGATTAACAAAACGCGATGGAGTATAAAAAGCTCCTTGGTCGAGTACTGTATCGCGGTGAGTATAAACAAAAGTCCATGATCCGAATATAACAAAGCCCCTAATCGAATGTAACAAAGCCCTCATTCAAAGAAAACAAAGTTCCCTGAACGAGTATAAGAAAGGCCCTGATCGAGGTATAACACATTCCCTGATCGAGTAAAACAAATTCCTGATCGAGTACAACTAAGCCCCTCATCCAGTATAAAAAAGTCACTCTCTGGTCGAGGTATAACAAAAGTCCCAAATCGGTATAACAAAGGCCCACGAAACAGGTAACAAAAGGCTGGCCCACGAATCGTGCAACAAAGTCCCCTGTCCAAAAATAACAAATTCCCTGATCGAGTAGAGCAAAGTCCCCTGATCGAGTATATTAAGTCCCCAAATTGAGTATAACAAAAGCCCCCTCGTCGAGTATAACAAAAGTCCCACAGTAGAGTAACAAAGTCCCTTGTTCGAGAGTATAACAAAGCCCTCTGATCGAGAATTTTGTGGCCCCCTCGCTGAAATATAAAGCCCACTCTGGTCGGTATAACAAAGTTCCATTGTATCCCGAGTGCCAACAGGGCCCTGACAAAGTGTAGCAAGGCCCCTAATCGAGAGTACAACAAAGAAGTGCCTGATCGAGGTGGCAGGTCCCTGATCGTGTATAACAAAAGTCCACTAATCGAGTATAGCAGGAGTCCCTGATCAGGTATAACAAAGTCCCTGGTCAGTATAACAAAGTCACTGATTGGAGTATAGCAAAGCCACCTGATCGAGTAAAACAAATTCCTGATCGAGTATAAGAAAATTCACAGTCAGGTATAACAAAGCCACCCTGGTCGAGTATAACAAAGTCACCTTAGTCAGGTATAACCGGGAGTACTTCCCTGATCGAGTATATAAAGCCCCCTCATGGGGTTTGGCAAAACCCTAATCGGAATTATGTGTCCCTGATCGAGTATATTAAAGTCCCATGATCGAATATATCAAAGGCTACTTATCGAGCATAACAAAGAGGCCCCTGAGGGTGGTATGGCTTTCAAGAGTCCCTGATCCGAGGTACTCGGCAAGGTCATAGATAGAGTATAACAAGTCCCCTAATCAGTATAAGAAAGGCCCCTGATCGAGTATAACAAAGGCCACTAATCGAGTGTAACAAAGTCCTCTGATCGAGTATAACAAATTCCCCTGATCGAGTATAACAAAGTTCCCTGATCGAGTATTACAAAGCCCCCAGATCGAGTATAACAAAGTCCCCTTGTCGAGTATAACAAAGTTCCCTGATCGAATATAGCAAAGCCCTCTTATCGAGTATAGTAAAGCTCCCTGATCGAGTATAAAAAAAGCCCCCTGGTCGAGTATAACAAAGTCCCCTGGTCGAGTATAACAAAGTCCCATTATCGAGTATAACATGGGCCCCTGATCGAGTATAACAAAAGCCCCTAATCGAGTGTAACAAAGTCCCCTGATCGACTATAACAAAGTCCCCTGTTAAGTATAACAAATTCCCCTGATCGAGTATAACAAATTCCCCTGATCGAGTATAACAAAGCCCCCTGATCCAGTATAACAAAGTCCCCTGGTCGAGTATAACAAAGTCCCCTGATCGAATATAACAAAACCCTCTGATCGAGTATAACAAAGCCCCTGATCGAGTATAAAAAAGGCCCCCTGGTCGAGTATTACAATGTCCCTTGGTCGAGTATAACAAAGTCCCATTATCGAGTATAACAAAGTCCCTGTTCTAGTATAAGAAAGTCCCCTGATCGAGTATAACAAAATCCCCTGGTCGAGTATAACAAAGTCCCCTGATCGAGTATAACAAAGTCCCATGATCGAGTATAACAAAGTCCCATAATAAGAATAACAAAGTCCCCTGATCGAGTATAACAAAGTCCCCTGTTCTAACAAATTCCCTTGATCGAGTATAACAAAGTCCCGCAATCGAGTATAACAAAGTCCCCTGATCGAGTAGAACAGAGGCCCCTGGTCGAGTATAACAAATTCCCCTGATCGAGTATAATAAATTCCCCTGATCGAGTATAACAAAGTTCCCTGATTGAGTATAACAAAGCCCACTCATTGAGTATAACAAAGTCCCCTGGTCGAGCATAACAAAGTCCTCTGATCGAGTATAACAAACTCCTCTGATCGAGTATAACAAAGCCACCTGATTGAGTATGAAAAAAGCCCCTTGGTCGAGTATAACAAAGTCCCCTGGTCGAGTATAACAAAGTCCCATTATCTAGTAAAACAAAGGCCCCTGATCGAGTATAACAAAGCCACCTGATTGAGTATGAAAAAAGTCCCCTGGTCGAGTATAACAAACTCTCCTGGTCGAGTATAACAAAGTCCCATTATCGAGTATAACAAAGTCCCTGTTCTAGTATAACAAACTCCCCTGATCGAGTATAATAAAGTCCCTTGGTCGAGTATAACAGAGTCCCCTGATCGAGTATAACAAAGTCCTTGATCGAGTATAACAAAGCCCCCTGGTCGAGTATAACAAAGTCCCCTGGTCGAGTATAACAAAGCCCCCTCATCGAGTTTAACAAAACCCCCTGATCGAGTATAAAAAAGCTCCCTGGTCGAGTTTAACAATGTCCCCTGGTCGAGTATAACAAAGTCCCATGATCGAATGTAACAAAGGCTTCTTATCGAGCATAACAAAGGCCCCTGGTCGAGTATAACAAAGTCCCCTGATCGAGTATAATAAAGTCCCCTGATCGAGTATAACAAAGTCCCCTAATCGAGAATAAGAAAGGCCCCTAATCGAGTATAACAAAGTCCTCTGATCAAGTATAACAAATTCCCCTGATCGAGTATAACAAAGCTCCCTGATCGGGTATTACAAAGCCCCCTCATCGAGTATAACAAAGTCCCCTGGTCGAGTATAACAAAGTCCCATGATCGAATATAACAAAGCCCTGTGATCGAGTATAGCAAAGCCCCCTGATCGAGTATAATAAAAGCCCCTTGGTCGAGTATAACAAAGTCCCCTGGTAGGAGTTTTACAAAGTCCCATTATCTAGTAAAACAAAGGCCCCTGATCGAGTATAACAAAGCCCTCTGATCGAGTATAACAAAGCCTCCTCATCTAATATAAAAAAGCCCTCTGGTCGAGTATAACAAAGTCCCCTGTCCAAAAAATAACAAATTCCCCTGATCGAGTATAACAAAGTCCCCTTATCGAGTATAACAAAGTCCCGTAATTGAGTATAACAAAGCCCCTCGTCGAATATAACAAAGTCCCCTGGTCGAGTATAACAAAGTCCCCTGATCGAGTATAACAAAGCCCTTTGATCGAGTACAACAAAGCTTCCTCATTGAGTATAAAAAAGCCCTCTGGTCGAGTATAACAAAGTCCCATTTTCGAGTGTAACAAAGGCCCCTAATCGAGTATAACAAAGGCCCCCTAATCGAGTACAACAAAGTACCCTGATCGAGTATAACAAAGTCCCCTGATCGACTATAACAAAGTCCCCTGGTTGAGTATAACAAAGTCCACTGATTGAGTATACAAAGCCCCCTGATCGAGTAAAACAAGTTCCCTTGATCGAGTATAACAATGTCCCTGATCGAGTATAACAAAGCCCCCTGGTCGAGTATAACAAAGTACCCTGGTCGAGTATAACAAAGTCCCCTGATCGAGTATAACAAAGCCCCCTCATCGAGTTTAACAAAACCCCCTGATCGAGTATAAAAAAGCTCCATGGTCGAGTATAACAATGTCCCCTGGCCGAGTAGAACAAAGTCCCATGATCGAATATAACAAAGGCTCCTTATCGAGCATAACAAAGTCTCCTGGTCGAGTATAACAAAGTCCCCTGATCGAGTATAACAAAGTCCCCTGATCTTTTATAAGAAAGTCCCCTGATCGAGTATAAGAAAGGCCCCAGAACGAGTATAACAAATTCCCCTGATCGAGTATAACAAAGTTCCCTGATTGAGTATTACAAAGCCCCCTGATCGAGTATAACAAAGTCCCCTTGTCGAGTATAACAAAGTCCCCTGATCGAGTATACCTAAGGCCCCAGAACGAGGATAACAAAGTCCCCTGGTCGAGTATAACAAAGTCCTCTGATCGTTTATAACAAATTCCCCTGATCGAGTATAACAAAGTTCCCTGATTGAGTATTACAAAGCCCCCTGATCGAGTATAGCAAAGTCCCCTTGTTGAGTATAACAAATTCCCTTGATCGAGTATAACAAAGCCCTCTGATCGAGTATAACAAAGCCCCCTGATCGAGTATAAAAAAAGCCCCCTGGTCGAGTATAACAATGTCCCTTGGTCAAGTATAACAAAGGCCCATTATCGAGTATAACAAAGTCACTGTTCTTGTATAACAAAGTCCCCTGATCGAGTATAACAAAGTCCCCTGGTCGAGTATAAGAAAGTCCCCTGATCGAGTATAACAAAGTCCCATGATCGAGTATAACAAAGTCCCATAATCAGAATAACAATGTCCCCTAATCGAGTATAACAAAGTCCCCTGTTCTAGTAAAACAAAGTCCCTTGATCGAGTATAAGAAAGTCCCGTAATCGAGTATAAGAAAGTCCCCTGATCGAGTATAACAAAGGCCCCTGGTCGAGTATAAGAAATTCCCCTGATCGAGTATAACAAATTCCCCTGATCGAGTATAACAAAGTTCCCTGATCGAATATAACAAAGCCCACTGATCGAGTATAACAAAGTCCCTTGGTCGAGCATAAGAAAGTCCCCTGATCGAGGATAACAAAGCCCTCTGATCGAGTATAACAAAGCCCCCTGTTTGAGTATGAAAAAAGCCCCCTGGTCGAGTATAACAAACTACCCTGGTCGAGTATAACAAAGTCCCATTATCGAGTATAACAAAGTCCCTGTTCTAGTATAACAAAGTCCCCTGATCGAGTATAATAAAGTCCCCTGGTCGACTATAACAGAGTCCCCTGATCGAGTATAACAAAGTCCCATGATCGAGTATAACAAAGTCCTTGATCGAGTATAACAAAGCCCCCTGGTCAAGTATAACAAAGTCCCCTGGTCGAGTATAACAAAGCCCCCTCATCGAGTTTAACAAAACCCCCTGATCGAGTATAAAAAAGCTCCCTGGTCGAGTATAACAATGTCCCCTGGTCGAGTATAACAAAGTCCCATTTTCGAGTGTAACAAAGGCCCCTGATCGAGTATAACAAAGGCCCCCTAATCGAGTACAACAAAGTACCCTGATCGAGTATAACAAAGTCCCCTGATCGAGTATAACAAAGTCCCCTGGTTGAGTATAACAAAGTCCACTGATTGAGTATAACAAAGCCTCCTGATCGAGTATAACAAAGTCCCCTGATCGAGTATAACAAAGTCCCCTGGTCGAGTATAACAAAATTATAACAAAGTCCCCTGATCAGTATATTAATAAAAGTCCCCTGATCGAGTATAACAAGTCCCCTGATCGAGAATAAGAAAGGCCCTAATCCGAGTATAACAAAGTCCTCTGATCAAGTATAACAAATTCCCTGATCGAGTATAACAAAGCTCTGATAGTATTACAAAGCCCCTCATCGAGTATAACAAAATCCTGGTCGAGAGTATAACAAAGTCTCCTGATCGAATATAACAAAGCCCTGTGATCGAGTATAGCAAAGCCCTGATCAGTATAAAAGCCCCTTGCTCGAGTATAACAAAGTCCCCTGGTCCTGGTATAACCAAGTCCATTATCTAGTAAAACAAAAAGGCCTGATCGGAGTATAACAAAGCCCTCTGATCGAGGTATAAGCCTCCTCATCTAGTATAAAAAAGCCCTCTGGTCGAGTATAACAAAGTCCTCTGTCCAAAATATCAAATTCCCTGTCCGGAGTATTATAACAAAGTCCCTTATCGAGTATAACAAAGTCCATGTTGAGTATAACAAAGCCCCCCCTCATCAGATATAACAAAGTCCCTGGTCGAGGTATAACAACGTCTCTGATCGAGTATAACAAAGCCCTTTGGTCGAAGTACAACAAAAGCTCATCATTGAGTATAAAAAAGCCCTCTGAATTAAATTATAACAAATTCCCTGATCAGGTATAACAAAGCTCCTGATCGGGTATTACAAAACCCCTCATCGAGGTATAACAAAGTCCCTGGTCGAGGTATAACAAAGTCCCCTGATCAAATATAACAAAGCCCTGCTTGATCGAGTATAGCAAAGCCCCTGATAAATTATAAAAACCCCTTGGTCGAGTATAACAAAGTCCCCTGGTCGAGAGTATAACAAATTCCCATTATCTAGTAAACAGAATTCCCTGATCGAGGTATAACAAAAGTCCCTTATCGAGGTATATAAAGTCCCGTAATTAAGGTATAACAAAGCCCCCTCGTCGAATATAACAAAAGTCCTGGTCGAGTATAACAAAAGTCCCTGATCGAAAGAGTATAAACAAAAGTCCTCTGATCGAGTATAACAAAAGCCCCCTGATCGAGAGTATAAAAAGCCCCTGGTCGAGTATAACAAAAGTCCATTTTTCGAGGTGTAACAAAGGCCCTGATCGAGTATAGCAAAGGCCTAATCGAGTGCAACAAAAGTACTGATCGGTATAACAAAGTCCCTGATCGAGGTATAACCAAAGTCCCTGGTTGAGTATAACAAAAGGTCCACTGATTGGGTATAACAAAGCCTCCTGATCGAGTATAGCAAGTCTGATCAGGTATAACAAAGTCCCCTGGTCGAGTATAACAAAACCCCCTGATCGAGGTATAAAAAGAAGCTCCTAGTCAGGTATAACAATGTCCCTGGTCGAGTATAGCAAAGTCCCATGATCGAATGTAACAAAACCATATCCAGGCATAACAAAGGCCCCTGGTCAGTATAACAAAAAGTCCCCTGATCGAGTATAATAAAAGTCCCTGATCCGGAGTATAATAACAAAGTCTGATCGAGGAATAAGAAAGAAGGCCCCTAATCAGCGAGTATAACAAAGTCCTCTGATCAAGTAACAAATTCCCTGATCGAGTATAACAAAGCTCCTGATCGAGTATTACGAAGCCCCTCATCAGGTACCAAAGTCCCTAGTCAGTATAACAAGTCCCCTGATCGAATATAACAAAAGCCCTGTGATCGAGGTATAGCAAAGCCTGATCGAGTATAAAAAAGCCCTTGGTCAGATATATGAAGTCCCTGGTCGAGGTATAACAAAGTCCCGTATCTAGTGTAAAATGCCCTGATCGAGTATAACAAAAGGCCCCCTAATCGGAAATTGCAACAAAGTACCCTGATCGAGTATAGCAAGATCCCTGATCAGTATAACAAAGTTCCTGGTTGGTATAACCAGTCCACTGATTGAGTATAACAAAGCCTCCTGATCGAGAGTATAACAAAAGTCCTGATCGAGTATAACAAAGTCCCTTGTCGAGTTTAACAATGTCCCTGATTGAGTATAACAAAGCCCCTGATGCGGAGTAAAACAAATTCCCTTGATCCAGGTATAACCGAGTCCTGATCGGAGTATAACAAAGCCCTGGTCGAGTATAACAAAGTCCCTGGTCGAGTATAGCAAAGTCCCTGATCGGAGTATAACAAAGCCCCATCATCGAGTTTAACAAAACCCTGATCGAGGTATAAAAAGCTCCTGGTCGGAGTATAACAATGTCCCTGGCCGGTAGAACAAAGTCCATGATCAGATATAACAAGGCTCCTTATTGGGCATAACAAAGGCCCTGTGGTCGAGGTATAACAAAGTCTCCTGATGATCGAGGTATAACAAAGTCCCCTGATCTTTTATAAGAAAGTCCCCTGATCGAGTATAAAGAAAGGCTCCAGAACGAGTATAACAAATTCCCCTGGTCGAGTATAACAAAGTCACTCTGATCGAGGTATAACAAATTCCCCTGATCGAGTATAACAAAGTTCCCTGATCGAGGTTAATAGAGCCCTGATCGAAGAATAAAAAGCCTTTGGAACCAGGTATAACAAAGTCCCTTGGTTGAGCATAACAAAGTCCATCGATGCAACAAAGGACCTGATCTATAGGTATAAAAAAGGCCCTGGTCGTGTATAACAAAGTTCCTGATCGGTATATCAAAGGTCACCTGATCAGGTATAACAAGTCCCTTATCGGGTATAACAAAAGTCTCCTGATCGAGTATAAAAAAATCCTGATCGTGTATAACAAAAGTCACCTGATCGAGTATAACAAGTCCCTAATTGCTTGATGGTATAACAAAGCCCCTCGTGAGTATAACTAAGTCCCTTGGTCTAGAATAACAAAGTTTGATCGGTATAATAAAGCCCTCTGATCGAGTATATCAAAGCCCCTGATCAGTATAAAAAGCCCTCTGGTCGAGTATAACAAAGTCCTATAGGTCAGCATAACAAAGTCCAATATCGAGGTATAACTGAGGCCCTGATCGAGTATAAGAAGGACCTGGTCGAGTATAACAAGTCCTGATCGAGTATAACAAGTCCCTGGTGAGATATAACAAGTCCCTGATCAGGTATAACAAAGCCCTCTGATCGGTATAACAAAGTCTCCTGATCGAGTATAACAAGGTCCCTGATCAGGTATATCAAATTTTCTAATTAGGTAAAACAAAGCCCCTCGTCGAGTATAACTAAGTCCCTGGTCAGGTATAACAAAGTCCCCTGATCGAGTAAAATAAAGCCCTCTGATCAGTATAGAAAGCCTCTCATCGAGTATAAAAAGCCACTCTGGTCGAGTATAACAAAGTCCCCTGGTCGAGTATAACAAAATCCATTATGAGTATAACAAAGGCCCTGATCGAGTATAACAAAGGCCCTCTGATCGAGTATAACAAAGCCTCCTGTGATCGAGTATAACAAAGTCCCTGATCGAGGTATAACAAATTTTCTAATTGAGTATAACAAAGCCCCTCGTCGAGGTATAACTAAGTCCCTGGTCGGGTATAACAAAGTCCCTGATCAGTATAATAAAGCCCTCTGATCGAGTATAACAAAAGACCCCGCATGAGTATAAAAAGCCCTAATCGAGTATAACAAAGTCCCTGGTCGGGTATAGCAAATTCCTGATCGACTAGAACAAAGTCACTGATCGAGTATAACAAAGTCTCCTGGTCGAGGTATAACAAAGTCCGTGATCGAGTATAACAAAGCCCTCTGATCAGTATAACAAAGCCTTGATCAGTATAAAAAAGCCCCTGGTCGAGTATATCCTTATCGAGTATAACAAAAGTCCCTTGATCAAGTATAACACAGTCCCCTAGTCGAGTATAACAAAGTCCCCTGATCGAGTATAACAAAGCCCTCTGATCGGTATAAGAAAGCCCCTGATCGAGAATAAAATGCCCCCCCTGGTCGAGTATAACAAAGTCCCTGGTTGAGCATAAAAAGTCCATTATAAGGCACAACAAAGGCCCTGATGGAAGTATAAACCAGGCTAATTCGTGTATAACAAAGTTCTGGTCGTACCGCCGAGTATATCGTAAAACAAAGTCTCCTGATCGAGTATAAGAAATTCCCCTGATCGAGTATAACAAAGTTCCCTGATCGAGTATAACAAAGTCCCCTAATTGAGTATAACAAAGTCTCCTCGTCGAGTATAACTAAGTCCCCTGGTCGAGTATAACAAAGTCCCCTGATCGAGTATAATAAAGCCCTCTGATCGAGTATAAGAAAGCCTCTCATCGAGTATAAAAAAGCCCTCTGGTCGAGTATAACAAAGTCCCCTGGTCGAGTATAACCAAATCCTATTATCGAGTATAACAAAGGCCCCTGATCGAGTATAACAAAGGCCCCTGGTCGAGTATAACAAAGTCACCTGATCGAGTATAACAAAGTCCCCTGGTCGAGTATAACAAAGTCCCCTGATCCAAAGCCTCTGATCGAGTATAACAAAGCCCTGATCGAGTATAACAAAGTCCCTGATCGAGTTTAACAAAGTCCCCTAATTGAGTATAACAAAGCCCCCTCGTCGAGTATAACTAAGTCCCCTGGTCGAGTATAACAAAGTCCCCTGATCGAGTATAATAAAGCCCTCTGATCGAGTATAACAAAGCCCCCTGATCGAGTATAAAAAAGCCCCCTTGTCGAGTATAACAAAGTCCCCTGGTCGAGTATAACAAAGTCCCATTATCGAGTATAACATAGGCCCCTGATCGATTATAACAAAGGCCCTTAATCGAGTATAACAAAGTCACCTGATAGAGTATAACAAAGTCCCCTGGTCGAGTATAAAAAGCCCTATGGTCGAGTATAATAAAGTCCCATGATCGAGTATAACAAAGGCCCCGAATCGAGTATAACAAAGGCCAATGTCCAAAAAATAACAAATTCCCCTCTTCGAGTTTAACAAAACCCCCTGATCGAGTTTAAAAAAGCCCCCTGGTGGAGTATGACAATGTCCCCTGGTCGAGTATAACACAGTCCCATGATCGAATATAACAAAGGCTCCTTATCGAACATAACAAAGGCCTCTTGTCGAGTATAACAAAGTCCCCTGATTGAGTATAACAAAGTCCCCTGATCGAGTATAACAAGGTCCCCTGATGGAGTATAACAATGGCCCCTCATCGAGTATAACAAAGGCCCCTAATCGAGTATAACAAAGTCCCCTGATCGAGTATAACAAAGTCCCCTGGTCGAGTATAAAAATTCCCCTGATCGAGTATAACAAATTCCCCTGATCGAGTATAATAAAGTTCCCTGATCGAGTATTACAAAGCCCCTTGATCGAGTATAACAAAGTCCCCTGGTCGAGTATAACAAAGTCCCTTGATCGAGTATAACAAAGCCCTCTGATCGAGTATACCAAAGCCCCCTGATCGAGTATAAAAAAGCCCCCTTGTCGAGTATAACAAAGTCCCCTGGTCGAGTATAACAAAGTCCCATTATCGAGTATAACATAGGCCCCTGATCGATTATAACAAAGGCCCTAAATCGAGCATAACAAAGTCACCTGATAGAGTATAACAAAGTCCCCTGGTCGAGTATAACAAATTCCCCTGATCGAGTATAACAAATTCCCCTGATCGAGTATAAAAAAGATCCCTGATCGAGTATAACAAATGCCCCTGATCGAGTATATCAAAGGCCCCTGGTCGAGTATAACAAAGTCCCCTGATCGAGTATAAGGAAGTATCCTGATCGAGTATAACAAAGTTCACTGATCGAGTATAACAAAGCCCTCTGACAGAGTATAACAAAGCCCCCTGATCGAGTATAAAAAAAGCCCCCTGGTCGAGTATAACAAAGTCCCCTGGTCGAGAATAACAAAGTCCCCTGATTGAGTATAACAAAGCCCCCTGATCGAGTATTACAAAGCCCTCTGATCGAGTATAACAAAGTCACCTCATCGAGTATAACAAAGTCCCCTGGTCGAGAATAACATATTCCCCTGATCGAGTATAACAAATTCCCCTGATCGAGTATAACAAAGTTCCTTGATCAAGTATAACAAAGACCCCTGATCGAGTATAACAAAGTCCCCTCGTCGAGTATAACAAAGTCCCCTGATCGAGTATAACAAAGCCCTCTAATCGAGCATAACAAAGCCCCCTGATCGAGTATGAAAAAGTCCCCTGGTCGAGTATAACAAAGTCCCCTGATCGAGTATAACAAAGCCCTATGATCGAGTAGAACAAAGCCCTCTAATCGAGGATAACAAAGGCCCCTAGTCGAGTATAACAAAGTTCCCTGATCGAGTATAAAAAAGTCCCCTGATCGAGTATAACAAAGTTCCCTGATCGAGTATAACAAAGCCCTCTGATCGAGTATAAAAAGCACCCTGATCGAGTATAAAAAAGCCCCTAATCGAGTATAACAAAGTCCCCTGATCGAGTATAACAAAGTCCCATGGTCGAGTATAACAAATTCCCCTGATCGAGTATAACAAAGTTCCCTGATCGAGTATAACAAAGGCCCCTCATCGAGCATAACAAAGCCCTCTGATCGAGTATAACGAAGCCCCCTGATCGAGCATAACAAATCCCTCTTGTCGAGTATAACAAAATCCCCTGATCGAGTATAACAAAGTGCCCTGATCGAGTATAACAAAGTGCCCTGATCCATTATAACAAAGGCCACTCATGGAGTATAACAAAGGCCCCTGATCGAGTATAACAAAGGCCCCTCATCGAGCATAACAAAGCCCTCTGATCGAGTATAACAAAGCCCCCTGATCGAGAAAAACAAAGTGTCCTGGTCGAGTATAACAAATTCCCCTAATCGAGTATAAAAAATTCCCCTGATCGAGTATAACAAAGTTCCCTGATCGAGTATAACAAAGCCCCCTGATCGAGTATAAGAGAGTCCCCTGGTCGACAATGACAAAGTCCCGTGATCGAGTATAACAAAGCCCTATGATCGAGTATAAAAAGCCCCCTGATCGAGTATAAAAAAGCCCCTAATCGAGTATAACAAAGTCCCCTGATCGAGTTTAACAAAGTCCCACGGTCGAGTATAACAAATTCCCCTGATCGAGTAGAACAAATTCCCCTGATCGAGTATAACAAAGTTCCCTGATCGAGTATAACAAAGCCCCCTTATCGAGTATAACAAAGTCCCCAGGTCGAGTATAACAAAGTCCCCTGATCGAGTATAACAAAGCCCTCTGATCGAGTATAACAAAGACCCCTTATCGAATATAAAAAAGCCCCCTGGTCGAGTATAAGAAATTCCCCTGGTCGAGTATAACAAAATCCCATTATCGAGTATAACAAAGGCCCCTGATCGAGTATAACAAAGGCCCCTGGTCGAGTATAACAAAGTCCCCTGGTCGAGTATAACAAAGTCCCTGATCGAGTATAATAAAGCCCTCTGATCGAGTATAACAAACCCCCTGATCGAGTATAAAAAAGCCCCCTGGTCGAGTATAACAAAGTCCCCTGGTTGAGTATAACAAAGTCCCATTATCGAGTATAACAAAGGCCACTGATCGAGTATAACAAAGTCCCCTTAACAGTATAACAAAGTCCCCTGATCGAGTATAACAAATTCCCCTGATCGAGTATAACAATGTCCCCTGATCGAGTATAACAAAGTCCCCTAATTGAGTATAACAAAGCCCCCTCGTCGAGTATAACAAAGTCCCCTAGTCGAGTATAACAAAGTCCACTGATCGAGTATAATAAAGCCCTCTGATCGAGTATAACAACGCCCCTCATCAAGTATAAAAAAGCCCTCTGGTCGAGTATAACAAAGTCCCATGATCGAGTGTAACAAAGGCTCCGAATCGAGTATAACAAAGGCCATTGTCCAAAAAATAACAAATTCCCCTCATCGAGTTTAACAAAACCCCCTGATCGAGTATAAAAAAGCCCACTGGTCGAGTATAACAATGTCCCCTGGTCGAGTATAACAAAGTCCCATGATCGAACATCACAAAGGCTCCTTATCGAACATAACAAAGCCCCCTGATCCAGTATAACAAAGTCCCCTGATCGAGTATAACAAAGTCCCCTGATCGAGTATAACAAATGCCCCTGATTGAGTATAACAAAGGCCCTTAATCGAGTATAACAAAGTCCCCTGATCGAGTATAACAAAGTCCCCTGGTCGAGTATAACAAATTCCTTTGATCGAGTATAACAAATTCCCCTGATCGAGTATAATAAAGTTCCCTGATCGAGTATTACAAAGCCACCTTGTCGAGTATAACAAAGTCACCTGGTCGAGTATAACAAAGTCCCATTATCGAGTATAACATAGGCCCCTGATCAATTATAACAAAGGCCCCTAATCGAGTATAACAAAGTCATTTGATCGAGTATAAGAAAGTCCCCTGGTCGAGTATAACAAAATCCCATTATCGAGTATAACAAAGGCCCCTGATCGAGTATAACAAAGGCCCCTGGTCGAGTATAACAAAGTCACCTGATCGAGTATAACAAAGTCCCCTGGTCGAGTATAACAAAGTCCCCTGATCGAGTATAACAAAGCCCTCTGATCGAGTATAACAAAGCCCCCTGATCGAGTATAAAAAAGCCCCCTGGTCGAGTATAACAAAGTCCCCTGGTTGAGTATAACAAATTCCCATTATCGAGTATAACAAAGGCCCCTGATCGAGTATAAAAAAGGCCCCTGGTCGAGTATAACACAGTTCCCTGATCGAGAATATCAAAGTCACCTGATCGAGTATAACAAAGTCCCCTTAAGAGTATAACAAAGTCCTCTGATCGAGTATAACAACGTCCCCTGATCGAGTATAACAAAGTCCCCTAATTGAGTATAACAAAGCCCCCTCGTCGAGTATAACAAAGTCCCCTGGTCGAGTATAACAAAGTCCACTGATCGAGTATAATAAAGCCCTCTAATCGAGTATAACAACGCCCCTCATCGAGTATAAAGAAGCCCTCTGGTCGAGTATAATAAAGTCCCATGATCGAGTATAACAAAGGCCCCGAATCGAGTATAACAAAGGCCATTGTCCAAAAAATAACAAATTCCCGTCATCGAGTTTAACAAAACCCCCTGATCGAGTATTAAAAAGCCCCCTGGTCGAGTATAACAATGTCCCCTGGTCGAGTATAACAAAGTCCCATGATCGAACATCACAAAGGCTCCTTATCGAACATAACAAAGCCCCCTGATCCAGTATAACAAAGTCCCCTGATCGAGTATAACAAAGTCCCCTGATCGAGTATAACAAATGCCCCTGATCGAGTATAACAAAGGCCCCTAATCGAGTATAACAAAGTTTCCTGATCGAGTATAACAAAGTCCCCTGGTCGAGTATAACAAATTCCCCTGATCGAGTATAACAAATTCCCCTGATCGAGTATAATAAAGTTCCCTGATCGAGTATTACAAAGCCCCCTTGTCGAGTATAACAAAGTCCCCTGGTCGAGTATAACAAAGTCCTATTATCGAGTATAACATAGGCCCCTGATCGATTATAACAAAGGCCCCTAATCGAGTATAACAAAGTCACCTGATCGAGTATAACAAAGTCCCCTGGTCAAGTATAACAAATTCCCCTGATCGAGTAGATCAAATTCCCCTGATCGATTATAACAAAGTTCCCTGATCGAGTATAACAAAGCCCCCTTATCGAGTATAACAAAGTCCTCAGGTCGGGTATATCAAAGTCCCCTGATCGAGTATAACACAGCCCTCTGATCGAGTATAACAAAGCCCCCCTGATCGAGTATGAAAAAGCCCCCTGGTCGAGTATAAGAAAGTCCCCTGTTCGAGTATAACAAAATCCCGTTATCGAGTATAACAAAGGCCCCTGATCGAGTATAACAAAGGCCCCTGGTCGAGTATAACAAAGCCCGCTGATCGAGTATAACAAAGTCCTCTGGTCGAGTATAACAAAGTCCTTTTATCTAGTATAACAAAGCCCTCTGATAGAGTATAACAAAGCCCCCTGATCGAGTATAAAAAAAGCCCCTCTGGTCGAGTATAACAAAGTCCCCTGGTCGAGTTTAACAAAGTCCCCTGATCGAGTATAACAAACACCCCTGATCGAGTATAAGAAAGTCCCCTGATCGAGTATAACAAAGTCCCCAGGCCGAGTATAACAAAGTCCCCTCATCGAGTATAACAAAGTCCCCTGGTCGAGAATAACAAATTTCCCTGATCGAGTATAACAAAACCCCCTCTTCGAGTATAACAAAGCCCCCTAATCGACTATAACAAAGCCCTCTGATCGAGCATAACAAAGCCTCCTGATCGAGTATAAAAAAGTCCCCTGGTCGAGTATAACAAAGTCCCCTAATTGAGTATAACAAAGCCTCCTCGTCGAGTATAACAAAGTCCTATTATCGAATAAAACAAAGGCCCCTCATCGAGTATAACAAAGGCCACATGGTCGAGTATAACAAAGGCCACTGATCGAGTATAACAAAGCCCCTGATCGAGTATAAAGTAAGCCCCCTGGTCGAGTATAAAGTAAGCCCCCTGGTCGAGTATAACAAAGTCCCCTGGTCGAGTATAACAAAGTCCCATTATCGAGTATAACAAAGCCCCCTGATCGAGTATAACAAAGGCCCCTGGTCGAGTATAACAACGTCCCCTGATCGAGTATAACAAAGTTCCATGAACGAGTTTAACAAAGTCCCCTGATCGAGTAAAACAAACACCCCTTATCGAGTATAACAAAGTCCCCTGATCGAGTATAACAAAGTGCCCTGATCGAGTATAAAAAAGTCCCCTGATCAAGTATAACAAAGGCCACTCATGGAGTATAACAAAGGCCCCTGATCGAGTATAACAAATGCCCCCAATCGAGTATAACAAAGTCCCCTGATCGAGAATAACAAAGTCCCCTCATCGTGCATAACAAAGCCCTCTGATCGAGTATAACAAACACCCCTGATCGAGTATAAGAAAGTCCCCTGATCGAGTATAACAAAGTCCCCAGGTCGAGTATAACAAAGTCCCATGATCGAGTATAACAAAGTCCCCTGATTGAGTATAACAAAGTTCCCTGATCGAGTGTAACAAAGTCCCCTAATTGAGTATAACAAAGCCTCCTCGTCGAGTATAACAAAGTCCCCTGATCGAGTATAATAAAGCCCTCTGATCGAGTATAACAAAGCCCCTGATCGAGTATAAAAAAGCCCCTTGGTCGAGTATAACAAATTCCCCTGATTGAGTAAAACAAAGTACCCTGATCGAGTATAACAAAGTCCCCTGATCGAGTATAACAAAGTCTCCTGATCGAGTAAGACAAAGGCCCCTGGTCGAAAATAACAAGGTCCCCTGATCGCGTATAACAAAGTCTGCTGATCGAGTACAACAAAGGCTCCAGGTCGAGTATAACAAAGTCCCCTGATCGAGTGTAACAAAGTCCTTTGATCGAGTATAACAAAGTTCCCTGATCGAGTATAACAAAGCCCCCTGATCGAGTATAACAAAGTCCCCTGGTCGGGTATAACAAAGTCCGATGATCGAGTATTACAAAACCCTCTGATCGAGAATAACAAAGCCCCCTGGTCGAGTATAACAAACTCCCCTCATCGAGTATAACAAAGTCCCCTGGTCGAGAATAACAAATTCCCCTGATCGAGTATAACAAATTCTCCTGATCGAGTATAACAAAGTTCCCTGAACGAGTAAAACAAAGCCCCCTGATCGAGTATAACAAAGCCCCCTCTTCGAGTATAACAAAGTCCCCTGATCGAGTATAACAAAGCCCTCTGATCGAGTATAACAAAGCCCCCTGATCGAGTATAAAAAAGTCCCCTGGTCGAGTATAACAAAGTCCCCTGATCGAGTATAACAAAGTCCCCTGGTCGAGTATAAGAAAGTCCCATTATCGAGTAATACAAAGGCCCCTGGTCGAGTATAACAAAGTCCCCTGATCGAGTATAACAAAGCCCTCTGATGGAGTATAACAAAGCCCTCTGATCGAGTATAAAAAAGTCCCTGGTCGAGTATAACAAAGTCCCCTGATCGAGTATAACAAAGCCCTCTGATCGAGTAGAACAAAGCCCTCTGATCGAGTATAACAAAGGCCCCTGGTCGAGTATAACAAAGTTCCCTGATCGAGTATAACACAGTCCCCTGATCGAGTATAACAAAGTTCCCTGATCGAATATAACAAAGCCCCCTGATCGAGTATTACAAAGCCCTCTGATCGAGTATAACAAAGCCCCCTGATCGATTATAAAAAAGCCCCCTGGTCGAGCATAACAAAGTTCCCTGGTCGAGTATAACAAAGGCTCATTATCGAGTATAACAAAGGCCCCTGATCGAGTATAACAAAGGCCCCTGGTCGAGTATAACAAAGTTCCATGATCGAGTATAACAAAATCCCCTGATCGAGTATAACAAAGTCCCCTGATCGAGTAAAACAAACACCCCTGATCAAGTATAACAAAGTCCCTGATCGAGTATAACAAAGTTTCCTTGGTCGAGTATAACAAAGATGCCCTGATCCAGTATAACAAAGGCCCCAAATGGAGTATAACAAAGTCCCCTGGTCGAGAATAACAAAATCCCCTGCTCGAGTATAACAAATCCCATGATCGAGTATAACAAAGCCCCCTGATCGAGTAAAACAAAGTCCCCTTTTCGAGTATAACAAAGTCCCCTGATCGAGTATAGCAAAGCCCTCTGATCGAGTATAACAAAGCCCCCTGATCGAGTATAAAAAAGTCCCCTGGTCGAGTATAACAAAGTCCCATTATCGAGTATAACAAAGCCCCCTGATCGAGTATAACAAATGCCCCCAATCGAGTATAACAAAGTCCCCTGATCGAGAATAACAAAGTCCCCTCATCGTGCATAACAAAGCCCTCTGATCGAGTATAACAAACACCCCTGATCGAGTATAAGAAAGTCCCCTGATCGAGTATAACAAAGTCCCCAGGTCGAGTATAACAAAGTCCCCTGATCGAGTATAACAAAGTCCCCTGATTGAGTATAACAAAGTTCCCTGATCGAGTGTAACAAAGTCCCCTAATTGAGTATAACAAAGCCTCCTCGTCGAGTATAACAAAGTCCCCTGATCGAGTATAATAAAGCCCTCTGATCGAGTATAACAAAGCCCCTGATCGAGTATAAAAAAGCCCCTTGGTCGAGTATAACAAATTCCCCTGATTGAGTAAAACAAAGTACCCTGATCGAGTATAACAAAGTCCCCTGATCGAGTATAACAAAGTCTCCTGATCGAGTAAGACAAAGGCCCCTGGTCGAAAATAACAAGGTCCCCTGATCGCGTATAACAAAGTCTGCTGATCGAGTACAACAAAGGCTCCAGGTCGAGTATAACAAAGTCCCCTGATCGAGTGTAACAAAGTCCTTTGATCGAGTATAACAAAGTTCCCTGATCGAGTATAACAAAGCCCCCTGATCGAGTATAACAAAGTCCCCTGGTCGGGTATAACAAAGTCCGATGATCGAGTATTACAAAACCCTCTGATCGAGAATAACAAAGCCCCCTGGTCGAGTATAACAAACTCCCCTCATCGAGTATAACAAAGTCCCCTGGTCGAGAATAACAAATTCCCCTGATCGAGTATAACAAATTCTCCTGATCGAGTATAACAAAGTTCCCTGAACGAGTAAAACAAAGCCCCCTGATCGAGTATAACAAAGCCCCCTCTTCGAGTATAACAAAGTCCCCTGATCGAGTATAACAAAGCCCTCTGATCGAGTATAACAAAGCCCCCTGATCGAGTATAAAAAAGTCCCCTGGTCGAGTATAACAAAGTCCCCTGATCGAGTATAACAAAGTCCCCTGGTCGAGTATAAGAAAGTCCCATTATCGAGTAATACAGGCCCCTGGTCGTATAACAAAGTCCCCTGATCGAGTATAACAAAGCCCTCTGATGGAGTATAACAAAGCCCTCTGATCGAGTATAAAAAAGTCCCCTGGTCGAGTATGACAAAGTCCCCTGATCGAGTATAACAAAGCCCTCTGATCGAGTAGAACAAAGCCCTCTGATCGCGTATAACAAAGGCCCCTGGTCGAGCCCCTGGTCGAGTATAACAAAGTTCCCTGTTCGAGTATAAGAAAGTCCCCTGATCGAGTATAACAAAGTTCCCTGATCGAGTATAACAAAGCCCCCTGATCGAGTATTACAAAGCCCTCTGATCGAGTATAACAAAGCCCCCTGATCGAGTATAAAAAAGCCCCCTGGTCGAGCATAACAAAGTTCCCTGGTCGAGTATAACAAAGGCCCATTATCGAGTATAACAAAGGCCCCTGATCGAGTATAACAAAGGCCCCTGGTCGAGTATAACAAAGTTCCATGATCGAGTATAACAAAATCCCCTGATCGAGTATAACAAAGTCCCCTGATCGAGTAAAACAAACACCCCTGATCAAGTATAACAAAGTCCCTGATCGAGTATAACAAAGTTTCCTTGGTCGAGTATAACAAAGATGCCCTGATCCAGTATAACAAAGGCCCCTAATGGAGTATAACAAAGTCCCCTGGTCGAGAATAACAAAATCCCCTACTCGAGTATAACAAATCCCATGATCGAGTATAACAAAGCCCCCTGATCGAGTAAAACAAAGTCCCCTTTTCGAGTATAACAAAGTCCCCTGATCGAGTATAGCAAAGCCCTCTGATCGAGTATAACAAAGCCCCCTGATCGAGTATAAAAAAGTCCCCTTGTCGAGTATAACAAAGTCCCCTGATCGAGTATAACAAAGACCTATGATCGAGTAGAACAAAGCCCTCTGATCGAGTATAACAAAAAAACCCTGATCGAGTGTAACAAAGTCCCCTGATCGAGTAAGACAAACACCCCTGATCCAGTATAACAAAGTCCCCTGATTGAGTATAACAAAGTGCCCTGATCGAGTAAAACAAACACCCCTGATCCAGTATAACAAAGTCCCTGATTGAGTATAACAAAGTTCCCTTGGTCGAGTATAACAAAGTGCCCTAATCCAGTATAACACAGGCCCCTAATGGAGTATAACAAAGTCCCCTGGTCGAGAATAACATATTCCCCTGATCGAGTATAACAAATTCCCCTGATTGAGTATAACAAAGCCCCCTGATCGAGTATAACAAAGTCCCCTGATCCAGTATAACAAAGCCCTCTGATCGAGTATAACAAAGTGCCCTGATCGAGTATGACAAAGTCCCCTGGTCGAGTATAACAAAGTCCCCTGATCGAGTATAACAAAGCAATCTGATCGAGTATAACAAAGCCCCCTGATCGAGTATAAAAAAGTCCCCTGGTCGAGTATAACAAAGTCCCCTGATCGAGTATAACAAAGCCCTATGATCGAGTAGAACAAAGTGCCCTGATCGAGTATAACAAAGTCCCCTGGTCGAGTATAACAAAGTCCCTTTATCGAGTAAAACAAAGTTCCCTGGTCGAGTATAACAAAGTCCCCTGATCGAGTATAACAAAGTCCCCTGGTCGAGTATAACAAAGTCCCATTATCGAGTACAACAAAGGCCCCTGGTCGACTATAACAAAGTCCCCTGATCGAGTATAACAAAGCCCTCTGATCGAGTATAACACAATCGCCTGATTTAGTATAACAAAGTGCCCTGATCGAGTATAACAAAGTACCCTGATCCAGTATAACAAAGGCCACTCTTGGAGTATAACAAAGGCCCCTAATCGAGTATAACAAATGCCCCTAATCGAGTATAACAAAGTCCCCTGATCGAGAATAACAAAGTCCCCTCATCGAGCATATCAAAGCCCTCTGATCGAGTATAACAAAGCCCCCTGATCGAGTATAACAAAGTGCCCTGTTCGAGTATAACAAATTCCCCTGATCGGGTATAACAAAGTCCCCTGATGCAGTATAACAAAGGCCCCTAATGGAGTATAACAAATGCCCCTGATCGAGTATAACAAAGTCCCAAGATCGAGTATAACAAAGCGCTCTTGTCGAGTATAACAAAGTCCCCTGGTCGAGTATAACAAAGTCCCATTATCGAGTATAACAAAGGCCCCTGATCGAGTATAACAAAGGCCCCTGGTCGAGTATAACAACGTCCCCTGATCGAGTATAACAAAGTCCCATGAACATGTTTAACAAAGTCCCCTGATCGAGTAAAACAAAGTGCCCTGATCGAGTATAACAAAGTCCCCTGATCCAGTATAACAACGGCCACTCATGGAGTGTAACAAAGTCCCCTGATCGAGTATAACAAATGCCCCTAATTGAGTATAACAAAGTCCCCTGATCGAGAATAACAAAGTCCCCTCATCGAGCATAACAAAGCTCTCTGATCGAGTATAACAAAGCCCCCTGATCGAGTATAACAAAGTGCCCTGGTCGAGTATAACAAATTCCCCTGATCGAGTATAACAAAGTCCCCTGGTCGAGTATAACAAAGCCCCCTGATCGAGTATAACAAAGCCCCTGATCTGTATAACAAAGTCCCCTGATCGAGTATAACAAAGTCCCCTGGTCGAGTATAACAAATTCCCTGATCGAGTAGAACAAATTCCTCTGATCGAGAATAACCAAGTTCCCTGATCGAGTATAACAAAGCCCCCTTATCGAGTATAACAAAGTCCCCTGTTCGAGTATAACAAATTCCCCTGATCGAGTATAATAAATTCCCCTGATCGAGTATAAATTAGATCCCTAATCGAGTATAACAAAGTCCCCTGATCGAGTATAACGAAGTCTCCTGATCGAGTATAACAAAGTTCCCTGATCGAGTATAACAAAGCCCCCTGATCGAGTATAACAAAGTCCCCTGGTCGAGTATAACAAAGTCCTTTGATCGAGTATAACAAAGCCCTCTGATAGAGTATAATAAAGCTCCCTGATCGAGTATAAAAAAAGCCCCCTGTTCGAGTATAACAAAGTCCACTGGTCGAGTATAACAAAGTCCCGTGATCGAGTATAACAAACACCCCTGATCGAGAACAACAAAGTCCCCTGATCGAGTATAACAAAGTCCCCTGATTGAGTATAACAAAGTTCCCTGATCGAGTATAACAAAGTCCCCTAATTGAGTATAACAAAGCCTCCTCGTCGAGTATAACAAAGTCCCCTGATCGAGTATTATAAAGCCCTCTGATCGAGTATAACAAAGCCCCTGATCGAGTATAATAAAAGCACCTTGGTCGAGTATAACAAATTCCCCTGATCGAGTAAAACAAAGTCCCCTGATCGAGTATAACAAAGTCACCTGATCGAGTATAACAAAGTCTCCTGATCGAGTAAGACAAAGGCCCCTGGTCGAAAATAACAAGGTCCCCTGATCGCGTATAACAAAGTCTGCTGATCGAGTACAACAAAGGCTCCAGGTCGAGTATAACAAAGTCCCCTGATCGAGTGTAACAAAGTCCCCTGATCGAGTATAACAAAGTTCCCTGATCGAGTATAACAAAGTCCCCTTGATCGGGTATAACAAAGTCGGGTATAACCCTGATCGAGTTAAACAATCCCCTCTGATCGAGAATAACAAAGAGCCCCCTGGTCGAGTATAACAAAGTCCCCTCATCGAGTATAAGAAAGTCTCCTGGTCGAGAATAACAAATTCCCTGATCGAGTATAACAAATTCTGATCGAGTATAACAAAGTTCCCTGAACGAAACAAAGCCCCTGATCGAGTATAACAAAGCCCCCTCTTCGAGTATAACAAAGTCCCCTGATCGAGTATAACAAAGCCCCCTGATCGAGTATAAAAAAGTCCCCTGGTCGAGTATAACAAAGTCCCCTGATCGAGTATAACAAAGCCCTATGATCGAGTAGAACAAAGCTCTCTGATCGAGTAAAACAAAGTCCCTGATCGAGTATAACAAAGTCCCCTGATCGTGTAAAACAAACACCCCTGATCCCGTATAACAAATTCCTCTGATCGAGTATAAGAAAGTTCCATGATCGAGTATAACAAAGCCCCCTTATCGAGTATAACAAAGTCCCCTGGTCGAGTATAACAAATTCCCCTGATCGAGTATAATAAATTCACCTGATCGAGTATAAATTAGATCCCTGATCGAGTATAACAAAGTCCACTGATCGAGTATAACGAAGTCTCCTGATCGAGTATAACAAAGTTCCCTGATCGAGTATAACAAAGCCCCCTGATCGAGTATAACAAAGTCCTTTGGTCGAGTATAACAAAGTCCTTTGATCGAGTATAACAAAGCCCTCTGATAGAGTATAACAAAGCCCCCTGATCGAGTATAAAAAAAGCCCCCAGGTCGAGTATAACAAAGTCCCCTGGTCGAGTATAACAAAGTACCCTGATCGAGTATAACAAACACCCCTGATCGAGAACAACACATTCCCCTGATCGAGTATAACAAAGTCCCCTGATTGAGAATAACAAAGTTCCCTGATCGAGTATAACAAAGTAACCTAATTGAGTATAACAAAGCCTCCTCGTCGAGTATAACAAAGTCCCCTGATCGAGTATAATAAAGCCCTCTGATCGAGTATAACAAAGACCCTGATTGAGTATAAAAAAGCCCCTTGGTCGAGTATAACAAAGTCCCCTGATCGAGTATAACAAAGTCTGCTGATCGAGTACAACAAAGGCTCCAGGTCGAGTATATCAAAGTCCCCTGATCGAGTGTAACAAAGTCCCCTGATCGAGTATAACAAAGTTCCTTGATCGAGTATAACAAAGCCCCCTGATCGAGTATAACAAAGTCCCCTGTTCGGGTATAACAAAGTCCCCTGATCGAGTATAACAAACCCCTCTGATCGAGAA
>NW_024731389.1:0-12745 GCF_018991925.1 Homarus americanus | reverse complement strand
TCTTCACTACATCTCACTTCACAATCTTCACCAACACCATCCTTCATCACTACATATAACATCCATCATCACTACTTATAACACCATCCATCATCATCACTACATATAATACTATCCATCATCACTACATATAACACGATCCATCATCACTACATATAACACCATCCACCATCACTACATATAGAACCATCCATCACGACATATAACACCATCCGACATCATTACATATAACACCAACCATCATCACTACATATAACATCATCCATCATCACTACATATAACTCCATCCATCATCACTACATATAACACTATCCATCATCACTACATATAAAACCAACCTATCATCACTACATATAACATCATCCATCATCACTACATATAACACCATCCATCATCACTACATATAGAACCATCCTATCATCACTACATATAATATCATCCATCATCAATACATATAACACCATCCAACATCACTACATAAAACACCACCCATCATCACTACATATAACATCATCCATCATCACTACATATAACATCATGCATCATCAATATATATATATAACACCATCCATCATCACTACATATATTACCCTCTTATCATCACTACATATATTACCCTCTTATCATCACTACATATAACACCATCCATCATTACTACAATATAACGCCATCCTTCATCACTACATATAACACTATCCATCATCACTACATATTATAACACCATCCATCATCTTTACAAACACCATCCCTCTTTACTATAGTGATAAACAGAGCTTTATTTTGTTGTCAATTTCTTTAAATTCCAACCTTATTAAACCGTAATTCTTTCTGTATGGTCAAATTTTGATTTGACCTCAGTGAGAGAGCTGTTAGTGTCAGTACATCACAATGGTGTTCCGACGCACTGTATCGAAGGTGACTAAGGTGGAGGTGAAGCCTTGCTAGATGAAGGAGAAGGGCCCCCGATCTAACAAACTGCAGACCACAAAACACACTAAGACCCAAAACAACAAGACCCAAAACAACAAGAAGAAGAAGGAAACTACCACTTTCTGCCGTGTACAAAAGGACCAGTACCTGCCATGGGGAGACTATATCTTCACCGGGAAAAAGACACAAAAGAAGCGCTGAACCTACGCTTCTGATATTTAAAAATACTGTAATAAAAAACATATTAATTGATTTTGTTTGTATTATTTATGCTTTTTTTTTATTTTCATCTGTAAACGTGCTGTTTTGGGAATATATTTTGAGTTACATAATATTTAGGTACAGCAGTTTATTTCACTGTATCTACTTGTTTACCAAGTAACTGGACTTACAGTCTCCGATCGGGATTCTCAAAACAAATATTTGGCATCGAACTCCGTAAGTGAGCTCGTAATCTAGCCTGTAACTTACAGGACCTCAACACGATCAACCTGGATATAGTAGTCGCTATTTCCGGATTGCATGAAAAAAAATTAATATTATATGTTTTAATAATGCTTGTTAGACTTGTTTTATCATAGAATAATGAAGAAAATGTTTTGTACATCAACATACTAAAATACAATATTAGTTTTTTTTTTACGACAAGAAGAGGCTTGGCTGTTCTATTTCTCGCTTTATGGAAGAGATGCAGCTTTTGTCTTCTTACAACTTTTCAAGTAATTTGTACCAAAATAGAAGATTTTTATTGTCCACATTTAGGGTATATTTTTTTTTATGACTGAATAAACTTGCAGATAGACCTTATTAATGTGGTATAGCTGTAAATATCCTTCAGTAATGAAATCCAAATATGAGGTCAGGTGAACATTTTTGCTTAGACTCCGCCTTTGTTAGGACCAAGTTATAACAAGTTATTCTGTCAAGTATCCAATAAGTACCCATGACTCAGAGTTAAATAATACCTAACCTAATCTAAGTTCATCAAACTTAATAAAAAAGTGGGGCAAAAAATAAGTGGTAAAGAAATTTTTTTCTCAGAAAAAGAATTATATTCAGAGGTTTTTTATCCGATACCTTCAGTCGTGATTATTTTGATGCAAAATTAGTAAAATGTATTTAACCCTAACACTACCTCACCTTACCTAATCTTACCTTACCTTATCTAACCTAACCTAATGTTACCTAACCTAACCAAGCCGTAACGCTCATGACACAATTGAGTTCTCTAGAAAGTTTTAATTTCATTTTCTTTTTTTAAAAATACATTTGCAGAGACAACAAACTTTTGATAATTATTTCTCCAACATATCTATAAATCTGTTGATGATATATAAATTTAGGATAGGTTAGGTTTGGTGTGATTAGGATAGGTTAGGCTAGTTTAGGATAGTCTAAGTTAGCTTAGGAAAGGCTAAGTTAGGTTACGATACACTAGGTTAGGTTTTAATCTGCATGATATTTTACTGAACTTTTAAACGATGTTATAATCCTGGCAGCAGGGTATCGATCACGAAAATAACACTTTGGTAGTTATAACATTTGATAAAGTTTATTATTACTGTAACATGAAACAAATCACTATAGCTGTACTTATCAATCCAGTATTAAATCTGTATTATCTTTGACCATCGCTCATTGGCCAGCTTATCTCTGCACTGTTCTCTGATATAATAAAGTATTGGTGAATGGGAATATTAATCATTTGTGAGTCACTTACTACAAAGGAAACTGTAACGGATTCTATGGACAGTTGGGAATATTTTCACGGAATAAGTCGGAGTAACTCCCCTCTTGCCCAAAAGCGATCCAAGGAGTTAATTCACAGAGCGAAAATCTAGACGAGTCTTCCTTGTTTGTTTTAGGTCATAACAACGAAAAGTTTAATAATGTTTATTACAATGATTCAGGTTTTACTGTAATTCTTCTTTTTTATATTTTTAGTATTTTGTAGATTTTTTCACCCAGTTCATTTCTTGTTTAGATTCATTATTGCAATTATTTCTATTACAGAGTTGAATTAAAAGTTTATATCTAAGTATTTTACAGCTTCACAAATACTTTTATAAAATGTTGATACACACAGTGTACAGTTTTTAGTTCTTTCTTGTAATACCTCAGTATTACTCTGTTAAATTCTTACCATTTACACCTGACCATTTATTTATTTATTTTACAAATTGTTTAAAGAGAGAACATCACCAGCAGGATACAGATGATGAAGTAAATAGAAGTTTGTAACCTAACCCTACCCCCCACTGCTACCCCTCCCTCTTGTCCCACATTCTTACTCGTCACTCCTACCCCTTACTCCTACCCCTTACTCCCACCCCTTAATCCCACCTCTTATTCCCACCCCTTATTCCCACCCCTTGCTCCCACCCCTTCCTTCTACCCCTTACTTCTACCCCTTACTCCTACCCCCTTACTTCTACCCCTTACTTCTACCCCTTACTCCTACCACTTACTCCTACCACTTACTCATACCCTTACTCCCACCCCTTGCTTCCACCCCTTGCTTCCACCCTCTTACTCGTACCCCTTGCTCCCACCCCTTACTCCTACCCCTTACTGCCACCCCTTACTGCCACCCCTTACTCCCACCCCTTTACTCCTACCCCCTTACTCCCACCTTAATCCCACCCTTAATCCTAACTTACCCACGCCTTATCCCAACCCCACTCCCCAACTCTTACTCCCAACTCTTTACTCCCACCCCCACTCAAGACCCCCATCTCTAACCCCTACTCCCAATCTCTTACTCCCCACGCCCCACTCCCCACCCCTTCACTCCCACCCCCACTCCCAACCCTCATCCCCAACCCCCACCCCCCAACCCCACTCCCCAACTCCACTCCAACCCCTAACCCCACCCCACTCCCCACCGCCCCATCCCATGCCCCACTCCCAACTCTCATCCCAACCACTCCCCACTCCCAACCCCCATCCCAACCTCACTCCCAACCCCCATCTCAACCCCATCCCAACCCCATCCCAACTCATCCCCAACCTCTCATCCCAACTCTCAATTCCACCCCCATCCCAACTCCCCACTCCCACCTCATCCCACGCCCCATCCCCAACCTTACCCCACCCCTTTACTCCCACCCCCTTACTCCCACGCCCCTACTCCCACGCCTTACTCCCACGCCTTACTCCCACCCCCCCACTCCCACCCCTTACTCCCCACCCCCTTACTCCCATCCCTTACTCCCACCCCTTACTCCCACCCCTTACTCCTACCCCTTACTCCCACCCCTTACTCCAACCCTTACTCCCACGCCTTACTCCCACCCCTTACTCCCACCCCTTACTCCCACCCCTTACTCCCATTCCTTACTCCCACCCTTCACTCCTACCCTTCGCTTCTACCCCCACTGTTACCCCACACTACGCTGGTAATTGAAGACATCATACATTTGTTCACTTAGACACCACTTATTATTCAGGACCTAATGGCTATAATATCAGAGTCATTATTCTTAACTCAACTTTATATATATATCAATTGTCAAAAACCTTCACCACAAGAAAGAAAAGAACAGTCGGGTATGGCAGAAAATGTAATAAACGAACATGGAGTAAGACATCAAGCTCCATATTGTAAACAAGATCATCGTCATTGTTTATTTATTGCGAGGAAAAATATTGTTCGTAATATAATTATAAAAACCTTCTGTAATTCATTCTCTTCATTACACTAAAAGGTAATGAAGTATATAAAGAAAATAGTTTATAAATTACTAAAATAAAAATACGTATAAAAAAGTAAAATAACATCTATTGATGGAATAGAAAAGAATTATATCGTAAGTGGGTAAAAGATTTCTTGGGTAGGTTTTAGAATACAATAACTGTTTTCTGCATTACACCGATGGTTCCAAGTCAGAAATTATCCTTAAGTTTTGTGAATCAGTATTTACAGTTTTTCTTAAAGGGTGACTTAAGTTACGGTCACACGATCCCTTTGATGAGCAATTAATTTGGAGCAAGAAATTACCAGTAATTTCTTCCAAATGTGGTCACACGAGTGGCTCTTGGTTCAGTTACTACAGCAAGAAAAAAAAGTTAACGCCGCTGTGCGAGTAGAAGGGAGACGGAACATCACAACAACAATGCAGACGACGCAGCAGCTATCCTTGGTATTATTGTTATTATTAAAAAGAAATGAGAGAAAGCGAAGAAAAACTATTGGGGACTCGTAAGTGGCTGGCGAGGAGGAGGAACGAGTGTTTAATATAGACTGGTTCAACTATCGTAGTTACAGTAGGGAGGGTTGTTAGTGTGTGGAGAATGACCGGCTGTATGGGCTTGTGTTTTGTAAACAAACACGCCAAAACACCACCCAAATAATAAACTCAGTGTGTCGTAAAACACTGTTTGGGCATTTTATACATAATGTTATTGATCTATGTTATATATAGCCAAGGTAAATACTCGATAAATAAGCTTCGTGTCATTAAATATGGTATTAACCGGGTTTTGAACCGATAATCTTGCTCGAAATAGTCAAGAAATTGACTATCATGATTGTCAATAAAAATGCTTCAAAAACTTGCTCGAATTTCTCGAAAATTGCTCGAAATAACTTTCCGGCAAGAAATTGCTAAAAAAAAATGCGCCCATGTGACCAGTGCTTTAAGAATTGTATGATATCCTCATGGCAATGGAAACACACACACACACACACACTCACCCCATACACAGTCACACACTCACCATGCACAATCACACACACCCATACACACACCGTACATGCACAAACCATACACACACATACACACACACACACGATCACACACACCATACATACACACACCATACACATACACACACCATACACACATACACAAACACACACACACACACCATGCACACACCATACAAACAAACAAACACACACCATATACACACACACACACACACACAATGCACACACACACACCATGCACACTCACACACACACACACCATGCACACACACACCATGCACACACACACACACACTAATTGTTTTAATTTAGTTCTTGGAACTCTTAAGTGGCAGCGCTTGATGTAAACACTTCTTGGCATTTTCTGTTTATCTAGTAGCAGGTATACACACAGATGTAATATGAGAAAATAAATTATGAATTCTGTCCAGGGAAGTGTTGTGAATATGACCTTGAGATAACACTTGTGTTAAGTGTGAATTTCCCTGTCTAGTGATATGTCCAACTACTACTCTGGGCCGCGAGACAGTGGTAGTGATTACAGATTGCCCACGAGGGGGCTAGTTTATTGGGCACCCCCTTACATCCTGTGCAAGGTGAAGCGCAGAAGCGTTTACAGTGCCCAACTGGGAAGCATGCGGAGTTCATGCTTGCCTTTATGACTCATGCATTAAGGGCGTAAAAGGCCTGAAGGGTCATGGGTTTTGTCAGCAAGTTACATAAAGTGACAATGATGAGTGTGTGGGGGGAAAATTCCCGGTACAATTTATCTGTTTATGGCAAAGTGTGGCAGGTCCCTATTAATGTGAGCGGTGTTTACTGAATCAGCTGACCCTGGCTCGACCTTTTGAGAGACGCAAGCCAAGTGATCTAAGAGTCGTGAATAACATGGTGAATTACTTGGTGTTATTCATTTGGGTGAATATTTGTATAAATCAAAGGTGCTGTCACACACACACACACACACACACACACACCACACGTGGCACACCACCAACACACAGTTTCTGAGAAGGAGTTTGAGATTGTATTTAACGAAGTCTTAACTGGGAAAATGTTGTATGGCTTTTGTTATGGGGTAAGTTCTGGCGTGAACATTAAGACTATTTTCATAATTTTTTGTAACTAATATTTTTATCTGCCTGGTACAATTATTTATTAATTTGTATTGTAAGTTATGTCTTGATAGTCGATGTAATGTAACAATTTATTTTTTGTGTTAATGTTCATATAGATTGGTTCAGTGTTGCGGCTCTGACTCGTCAACGATGTTAATAAGCTCTTGAGTACATACTGCTGGTGAAACTATGTTATATTAACAACACGACAGACAAGTACTATAATACCTTAACATTTAACAATAATTCAGCCTTAATTTAATTTTTTCACCAACTTAAGACACATAACCCAGAAGGAAGTAAGACGGGCAACATAACGCGGGATATCGTGGCTTCACTAAGTGCAAATTATGGAACTTGAGGTAACACATTATAGGAAAATGCGAGCCCTGCTAAGTGGTTCTCCTCAACATGGACGCAAACATCAGATGGACAAAGAAACAGAAGAACCCCGGATATACATTCATTTAGGAAGATGAAGAAGACTTTAGCATATCAGTATACCCCACGACCGGCGCCAGGATGTTAAGTGTGCCATCAGGGTATATTAGCGCTGAGAGACGGGTGCTATCGTGGTATATTAGCATACCTTCACACTGAATGGTATATCAAAAAGTACAGGATTTACTTCACAGATATTTAGTTATATCTATCGGTATATTATATAAATTATATCAATATATCTGTGTATACCAAATATGGCATCAGAGTATATCACCGTTTGCCATCATATTCTCTAAATAACCTCAAAGTATACCCCCGAATGTTTAATATCATACACTATAAATGACACTGTAGTATGTTAGTATATAATCAGGGTATAACATAAATAATATCAGCATTGTTTAGAATATCATATATATTAAGCGTGAGGAATGGATGTATATGATTCAATATATCAAAGTTACATAAAGCGGTATGTCAGCTCATCAGCATATCACTAGAATGACATCAGAGTATAGGACACTATACTCCAATAAATACTGTCAGGTATCTAAGTATATCAGGGTAATCACTGAGAAGTGTCAGAACATATCAGCATATTCCTTGACTGGTAACAAAGCATATCAACATACTCAAAGTATAATCAATGTCTCCGGAATAAACAAGCCAGTGACAACAGCATATATTTCTGAAAATCAGCTGTGAAATATGTTCAGAACAGCCCAAAGTATACTATAATACTAAGCAACATTTGAAATATACCAGTATACTTCTTAACAGTCAGGGAAAAAATCATTATACAGATTAGTGTCCTCGAAGCAGATCAACTTGTCTCCTGCTTTCTGGGGACCCATTAGTGGCATATCAGTATATCCAAAGAGACACATCGGAGTATATTACCATATATCCTAAGTGCCATGAAGGGATATCAACATACCTGAGTATATTAACTAGCTCTCATAGTCTTCCACTCTCTCTTAGATCCATCAGAATATGTCAGCATATCACCCTATCTTCTGAAGGTCCAGTTTACCTTGTTCCGAAAGTATGTCGAAGCATACTAACAGATCCCTGAATGCCTTGAGAACATATCAGTATACTTCTAGGTTAATTCATATCATATCAGTATATCCCCTGAATCTAAGGTATAGCTAACCTCATTTCAAATTATTATTAGAGTATGTTAACATATTCCCTTAGAAGCATACCAGCATATCTCTTATGTCATTACAGTCAACCAGTATACGCTCAGAGATAGATGCAAGCATATCAGGGTATATTAGCATACCCTGTAAGAGAGATATGAGACTAGCTACATAACCAAGTATATCAGCATACCCCATATGCTCTTATAGTACATCAGCACACCCTCTGAGAGACAGAACCATACCAACATATCAGAACATATTAGTATATCCTTTAGAGTGATATGAACATAATGGCATATCAGATGACAAGAGTATATCAGCATAGTCTTTGAGGAGCATATCAGACCAACCTAGCATAAGCTCTTTAAGATAGATGGGAGCATATCTTAAATAGACTGGAACATACCAGAGCATATTAGCATATTAGCATATTAGCATATTAGCATATTAGCAAGGTGAGGAGGAGGAGGAGGAGGCAGGTGTCCACCGACCAGGTATGCCGATAGTCTGGTGATAATGTGGGTAAAACTGTGTGTGTGTGTGTGTGTGTGTGTGTGTGTGTGTGTGTTCGTTCTCATGTTTATTTCTTGTAAGGTATGTGTCACCTAGCCGGCCATTTTGTTTACATTTTTCGGTCGCTCTAAAATACCATTAAAACAATATTGAGTATAAACGTTTGGCTCAACTGATGATCTCAACATGTCCCAACTTTTTTTTGCCTCAACTCCACATTCTGTAACTCATTTAGGTAGATGTCCCTCACTACACATACACTGGACTATGTGTAATGTTGCAGCTAATGTGTTATCAAGATATTGCACATTATAAGTTCATGTGTGGTCATTATTATATCAAACGGAGGAATTTTAAAGAGCTATTACACCACCTGTATCATTAGTTGTCGCCAGGTGAAGGAATGTTTAGGTAGATTATATTTTATTTACTGTAATTAAAGTTTCAATACCTAAGACGTTCCACTATAAGAGTCTTTCAACCTCAGGTAAGGTCTAAAGACATTCTACTCTAGGTCTTACACCCTGGAGTAGCTGTATCGTCCACATAGGTAATTACTCCACAAGGAACTACAAGTTACACCTTGATGTAATACTTCATTTATTGCCAAACTTTATAGGGAAATATTTTTTCACAAAGAATTTCAAGTTACAATTTCACATAACAAGTCACATTACAAACGTTCCTTCGGCTTACAGTTAAACTTTGCAATGTCAAGATATTTTTTTCACTGCAGAGGAAAGTATGCGTCATCATCACACACACACACACACACAAAGACAAAACTCCTGTATCCAGATTCTCAAAAGTTTATAAATTAAATTCTTCCCTAAAATTAAACAGACAATACATCTATTTATCATAGAGTATGTGAACAATATCGACGCCATATTGGTTACCATCTTTGAGTTATATAATTAGTTAGCTTCATAGTGTTAATTATTTAGTTAAAAAGGAAAAATAATCTACTAGTGTGTGTTGTGACCAAAATATATCAACATTGTATTTACTTTCTCCTCCAGGGGGCACTAAGTCTAGAAAAATGACACAATTGACATCTACATAAAGTGACTGATCAAGGGTCGTAAGAACACACAGAGCTGCTCTTAAGGATGTTTACCACAATACACCTCAACCAGTTTCTCATTCACTAAGGTCAAACAATAAATCTGGTTCACAAGATACACCGTAAATTTTATTAGAATACAATAATCAATTACTGTATTATTGTTGTTGTTGAGGCGAATAGTCTTATGATTGTTAAGATGTGGTGCTTAAACCCGCGGTAAACAAGGTATTCAATATCTGCCTTGGTTGGCCGATGATCTGTAGGCGTTAGCAGAGTCTCCACTCACTCCTGTACCGAGTATTCAGGTAAGGAAGGCCTCACCTGACCAAAATTGTTAATTAAGATAGATTACCTGAGATTAACCACTCCCAGCTTATTTCAACTAATGATTAACCTAGCGCTGGAAGTTAAGTTAGGTTAGGTTAGGTTAGGGTAGGGTAGGGTAGGGTAGGGTAGGGTAGGGTAGGGTAGGGTAGGTCAGGTCAGGTCAGGTCAGGCAGTGCCAGTGTAGTTAATCTTGGGGTTAAATAAACTAGAGGCTAATCTTCACATGAGCCAGTAAGACACTTTGACGGAGGCGGTTACGTACAACAGGAAAGCTCTGATAACATATAATGTACAGTATATACCGTTTAAGTTGCGTCAGCAGCTCTATACACCACTTATTGACTTACTCATTCGCTGCCGTAGAAATATTTACTTCTCTAACAGTTTTCTATATGGTTCCCAGTCATTATAATACGACCTTGTAAAATCAAATGATCTAAATTAAACTAAACTTATCCAAATTAAACTTATTAGCTAACAAATCCTTCTAAAACCCGATATATGCAAATCAAAAGTTCTAAATTCAACTTAACTTATCGTAATATAACTATTATAACTAAACCATTTTAATTAAACCTAACCTAAACACCTCAAGTGCCACAAACAGAAGGAAAAACAGCTAATATTATGGGTGTGGAGGCCCTGTAGCCACTTACTAACTCAGGTGGTATGTCAATCTGCATAGACAGAAACCTATCCATGGCTTCTTGGTGTTCCCTTTCCTTTGAAGGCATTTGTGCTACCATGATACCTGGAGAAACAATGCACCAATTTGCGATTTATTTATTTTATTTTTCATTTTATTTTTCATTAGTGCATTGCCATGGCTTGTAAGCCCGGCGAGATTCATAAGCCATTTTGTTTCACAACTTTCGGGGATTCTAAAATAAGCTATAAATAAATAAATAAATAAATAAATAAAATAAACATCTCTACATTTCCTTCATAAACATTTGAGTCTTCATTATATACTTCAACATTACTGTAAACTAAGGCTAGAGAGGGTGTGTACAGTACTAGTGGAGTCAAGACGAGAAGGTATTTCAAATCCATAAAGGGTTTTACAAGTGGAGAGTCTTACAAGTGGAGGGTCTTACAGGTGGAGAGTCTTACAAGTGGAGGGTCTTACAGGTGGAGGATTTTAATAAGGATAAATACAGCAAGTCTTACAGTTGAATCAGCCAAGTCGAGGAAAACTCTTAAGAGTCACGTAACTTCTACCTGGTGTTGCCTGTAATCAAGCTAAGGTATATGTAAGAAGAATATTATCTCGTTACTATCCATTCCTCTTCCACTATCCTGCGAGGTGGTGTATTAATAGGCACAGATACTCATGATAAAGAAGGAATAAAGAGAAAGACGCAAGATACCTATAAAATGCAACAGAATATACCCACACATGCGTAATCCTAACCCATCCCAACCCAACCCAACCCTATCCTACCCCCAGCTTCACCACAGTACACAAAGTCATTCTTGGTATCAGAATGACGCCTAAACACCCTGTATCGCCTAAGACACATTTGAATCGGATGGTTCGTTGACGGTTTTATTTCTTCGGTAAAAACAAGAGAAGCAATTAGTTCGTGGGAACAGTGAGTCAAAATACTTCACATCAGCTTCGTTTACGACCTCCAGCTGATATTTACTTCTGTTGTCTATATCAATCACATTTTATAATGAAAAAAAAAATATGGTTAGTTACTGAAAAATGAAAAAAACATCATACTTAGATACTTAAGAGTGAGGAAAAAAGATACTTAAGATACTTAAAAATAAAAACACTCTTTGATACTTAAATTAGGACAAAATAAACGGACATAAAAATTTAACTATGAGCGGTGGATATTACGACATGTACCGGCTATCAATACAGAGGCGCTATTTAGCGGTGAAGTTCTCTCAGAAGCTCAACAAGACAATATGTGGTCACGTAAAAATTTCAGGTTAATTTTTAACACCATCCGTCATTTTAAACCTTGGCACCTGTAGATTAAGAAAATATATGGTGATATTTTTCTGATGGGATAAAGGTCGTATTTGTCCAGAGAAGTAAGAGAGGAAAAAAATCACTTGAGAGGCATGACGCACAGAGTGTCTAAGGTGATAAAAGATCATATACTACCATTTGGGTTTTCAAATTAAGTTCATTACATAAAATATCAAACTCATAAAGATTACAAAAGAACAGAACATCATGAGCTCTCTACAGCTATTATCAGCCGTCAATATGCTGATGTACAGAAGCTACACAATGTTATTGGTGACTGTAATCCCAGGAAAATGATGCTCTTTTAAACTTGGTAACTGGAGCTGTAATGCCAGAAAATGCCAAATATGACAATCTATGTGCATATGAAGTTGGAAGACAAAATTATGAAAATTTTGTCAAGAAACGTAGTGTTGGTCCATTGAGCATCTGGGAAAAGATGTCCAAGGTTAATCTTCTGTCGTGGAAAGCAGCAAATAAGACTTCAACCATCAA
>NW_024731388.1:0-19748 GCF_018991925.1 Homarus americanus | reverse complement strand
AGCTCCACGCTGTCAGCATTCATTCAACCAGGAGGCCAGCAACAGGCAACATCTTCTCTAACGGCCCTGCACATCTACCCTTCAACACGCTACTCACCGAACGTCTCTACTGAGCAGCTCTCACCACACGGCACCTCCAGCACCAGACTGTCTATCATATAACTTATATTATACAAGAAACCATTAGAGTTTCCTTCCATCCTGAGTGCTAGACAACATTATACCACGATACCCCCATAGGTCTATGATCAAACTCAACGGCAAAATTTTGTGTGGCTATAGAAGATTTTTTTAACAGCTGTTTCGATTAAGAAATAATTCTGATGACCAATGTTTTTATTCACAATGTCATCTTATTCATCTACATATAACGAAGACAGTCACCACCTGTTTTTCCTGGTTTCTTCCAATTCATGTCTTTTTTCTTCTTCTATTACAAAGATTAAGGAGACGCATTTTTCGGTGAATGCATCTTTTTTTTTTATCTTTTGCATATTTTACCATCTACAAAATTCTACAACATGAACAATTACTGTGCAGTTATAAATTGTTCCAATGACACCAAAAGGTACAGAGATATCTGTCAACGTTGACTGTTCATTAGTTTTTATGTTTTTTATTGATTTAACATATTTATTAATAAGAACTATTTTCATCATTTTCGTGAGTACGTTTACGTCTTGGCATTGTATCAGCTTAAAATGATATGTAAAATGAGGTCAATATTGATCTGTGTACCTTACATTTCTGATAGCAAGGGCGAGGAGAAATGCAAAGTATGGTAAATAATTATGTGGACTCTACATATAATTGTGAGTGTATATTCGGCAATTAATGAGTTAAACATTAGAAGAGCAAATTTGTTGTCCAGCAATGGTAAGGGTAGACGTAGCTGCAACCAGTTTAATCCCTTCTAGTCGACAGGGTGCTTATGAAGTGGTTTATTGTTTGGGTATGGAGCAGACGACTAACACAAGGAGTTCTTTGAATTCGTTCATTTTTCTACCGGATGTTCTTTGATGATAGCAAGTAATAAAAACGATACGGCAATGCACAGAACCTAATAGAACCTGACCTAACTAACTTGCCGGAGCCCGGCAAATTAGGAAGAAAGAACTTACGGTAAATTTTTCTTGTCACACCGTTCACTTGTAGCAAGTTAAAATTTATTTTTCTAGTGTATTTGTGTGTGTTTAGACCGAATATGACCTTCATTTCTGGTGGAAATTAGCCGGGTTTTTTTTAGCGATTTTTTATCGTTGACGTTTTCCGAAAAAAAAAGTGGCTAAGCGACTAAAGAATACAAAAAAAAAAAAAAACACACTAGAAAACCAAAAACCAAACCTAACCTAACTTAACTGACTCTCACCATATGATGGAATCACCTATTTCTTACTTTATTGGCCTAGTTGCTGACGTTGATTCTCACTTAACAGGGGGTATAGGCGGGCAGCTTCTTCCAAGAATTTGTGAAGGACATTACCAGGAGAATCATGAATGAATATATATCTTGCTATGTATTGCTTTAGGAATTGTTTCCGGATACCAGGCCTTTTAATCACTCCTTTAAGTCACGCCAAACCCTCTCAATTGTTTGTGTGTGTATATCTGGCTGGGCTGGATCTATAAAATTTTCAGAGTGATTAATCATGTGGTGTTCGTAACCATGATCACAATATGCAGGCCAAGAATCACTGAACCAGGCCGGATATATTTCAAAATTAGAGGCACTAAAGTCACGCTTGTCATGTAGCGGCTCCAGCAACGCAATCACAAACTTAATTTTTGAGACCCCAAAGATCCACGCTTGGCTTAAGATGCGTCCACGTTCGTATTTCCTTCGAACAATTAGAGTCTCATCAATTTCAACAGCAATTCCAGGCCCTCCAATAGGTTGTTGATTTTCAAAGCAGAATTGCGTTACTTCACTACAGTAACTCCGCCAGTCTACAGACGTATTAGTTGACAGTTTCGAGCACTCAATTACGGTCTTGTGGTCCCAAAGGCGAGACAACCAATGAGTAATAAATAAAAGTAACTTCCATGGCTGAAAACGACACCTCTCTAGAAATGTTCCCTTATAATCACTGATAGTGTACGAACACCTAGATCTCTTCTTTTTCTTTGAGACAAGGAACAGTGTTATGACAATGTAGTGGACGTCCCCTACAACTGCCTTAGCCAGCCACGTCCTGGCTGCTTCCTCTAGCAACCAACCAGATGTTACCGTATCTTAGCAACGGAACTAGGATGAGCGACTTCTCGGGTTTTCCCAACATGACTCATAGCGGCTGCTGCTGGGTATATAAGCTCTGTCTCTCCATTGAAATTCATTCTGACCATTCTTCTTGAACTAGCAACACCTCCTCCTCCGCCGCCGCTGCCTGGTTGCCCTAGCTCTCCCTCGCCTGCCTGGCGGTCCTCGCTCCCACCAGCGAGCATGGCGACCCACCAGCTGTCCTTCTCTGAGCTTCCTCACCAACCAACTCTCATTCTGCCCATCTTCCTGAACAAGCAACACCTCCAGCACCAGACTGTCTATCATATAACTTATATATTATACAAGAAAACCACATTAGAGTTTCCTTCCATCCTGAGTGCTAGACAACATTAATACCTCGATACCCCTACAACAACACTACATATGTTGTTCTTTGTGGTAAGTATATTGAGTCTTGCACGTTGGACACTTTACTGATTTTGGAAGAACACCGTGGGAATGAAAAATGCTATAGTTTCTGAACTTTTTTCCCAAAAACTCGCAATCTTTTCCACATAATTGGCCACGTGACGTGTACAGCAACGCATGCGCAGGATGATTTGTGAAGGAGACGCAGGAGACATGCAGTGTTGGAGGAGAAGCAGACGGTAATGGCGGGATGTTAATGGAAGAAAATAGAAAATATTTTGGAAGAGCTATCTCCGTTATTATACATTTCCGCCGGTAATGTAATAAATGAAAATTATCTTATAATTAGACGTCTTATTCGAATATGATAATAGATTAGTGGTAGGAATGAACGGTGTGTCAAGAAAATAATACCGAACTTACTTTTATATCTGGTATCAATGGAAGCAACTATCTTGAAGAGGCATGGTGTAATTTTACAATATTTGTGGAAGTGATAAGGTCGTCATTGAAAACAATATGGCTTCTCCCTTACTCCTCCTTGATGAAGAAGAATAAGTATACGAACATACAATTCACTTATTAACCAATGTTTACTCATAAGGTATTGGAAATTAATCAAAACCCACAATGTGGATTTCGATTCCAACAATATGATCCTCATCATTTATAAATTGAATAGGTTTAAGATTCTATTGTGCAGAAAGAAAAATATATATGGTAATTGGGCAAGTTACAGACACACGGCTCTGAATACTGAAGGCTAAAAAAATTTTCAAGTCTATAATAAAAGCATTAAATCTCCAATATGACGCTCCGTCGTTTATTGACATTTTACGCGGGAACGGAATTTATTTGTTTATAATCGGGAGACAACACGCGCAGACAAGCCAGAATTTTCAGCGGAACATTTTCGGTAAAAAACTACATTTCTTCGCGTACAAAGGACGTAGAGACTTGATTTAAGTGTCATATGATCATTTTTTCGCCTTAGTTTTACCCCGCAATTTCCCTCATCATTCATGTCCTGCCCACTACAGGTGATTTGTGATCGTAGATAGAGAAAAACTAAAAGAAAATTGTTCATAAACATTGGTAATAGTGATAGTGAATCAGGCGGCTAACACCAGGAGTTGTTCAATTTCGTTCATTTTTTCCTCTTTGGATGAAAGTAAGAATAAAAAGATGGTGAATATGCATTTTCAACCAATTTGGCTCTCTAGTAGAGCAATGTATTTTTCCGATGGTTAAGACAATTTTGAGACACATTTTCTATGACATTTCCCTCGTAAATTACCTAAAATTACTTAACCTAACCTCCAAACTGGGGGGCTCCGCTCCCATGGATCCCCAGGTATATTTAAGTCATTTGCGAGGGAAACTTCATATTAGTGTCTTAAAATTGTCTAAACCATCGGAAAAATACATCGCTCTACTCGACAGCCCAATTGGTTGGAAATACATATTTACAAGTTTTTATTACATATCACCCAAATAACACGGAAAAAAATGAACGAAATCGAACAACTGGTGTTAGCCGCCTGCTCCACTCTTACCATTGTTTGTTTTTATAATTTTCTTGGGGAAATTACATATTCAAAATATAGGAATGCCCTTCATCATTATCTACACATAATTGTACTGTTCATTGTGTCTACCGGGATGTTTACGTGGACTTGCTGGAGGAATTATTGTAAACGATGCATCACGGACAGTAATAAAGAACTTTTTACAATGCCACTTACAAGTTTAACACGTCACAGCGGACATGGCGAATAATACAATTATGTGCCAAAAATGTAATACATACCATTGTCTAACTTCTTGTAGACATTTGTTAACACAAACATCAAAGGACTTGTAAAAACCGAGTGTGAAGTCGTTATGGATGTTGCCTTCAAGAAAACGATTCCACTAATCTGATTTCATGTACAGAATCGCATAATGAAAAGACAGCTAAATAAACAAATATGAATGAAACCATATATTATAAATAATAAAAAAATACCAACGCAAATTGGTAGATATGTAGTGTTGAACACGACGCTACACAACAACCTTCCGAATAGAAGTCTCAGCAACAGGCAACTACATGATAAACAACACTGAGGTAATGTATGACTATCTCTGGCTGCATGGGACAGAGAGAAAATAACTCTTTTGCTACATTTTCCATGAAAAATAAGCCATTCACGTTGGACTTGGTGAATCAATGACGTAAGGTGAGGAAACTTACCTTTGTTATGTTTGATGGTCAGCTGTCTGGTGGGAAGTGTAAGTATCGTAGGTAAAAAATCCCCGTGAATACCGACCACTACTGGCCCGGCACTCTTATCCTTGAGCTTCACAGTACACGTTGGCCTTCCTGGCTGTTAACTCCCAAGAAATTATGAAAACTGTCAGCGACGTGCAGGCACTTGGTGAGCCAGGCGATGTTTGAGGTGGTGGTAAGGGTCGAGGCTGGTCACGTGCTGTTGTGTACGAGTGTTACCGCCGTGTTGGTGTGAGGGATTTGTGGTGCCACGAGTTGTGACTGTGTTTGGCTGCTGTTTAGGTTGTATCAGTTCTGTATTTGAATAGGTTTAAATATATTCTAAGAGTTTAATATGTATTTTAATATTGTCTAACAAAAACGAATGTTCAAGTAAGCCTCGCCAGTTTATGAGTTACTGGGGGAGGGAGTGGGTGAGGGAAAGACCACGAAGTAGCAGCAGTTGCACCAAATGGGACGTGCTCGGTGTGGCTGTGGGAGAACCACTGGTGACCACCTCCCCGGCCGGCCATCCTCAACCACCCCAGTGAAAGTTTCACATATCACCCACCTTCCTCTCTCTCGGCACCACCACCAGCCTACCTCGGGGCTCGGCTATACTTCTCACGCATGGTAAATCATCCTGCCTTTCGTAAACAAAACCACTGTTACCTATATAAACCATTGTATTGCAGGTAGTGGCTTACACAGACGTGATAAGCATTAGAGAAAGTTCATTTCCTCTTGTGACATCAGCCATGTGTTCTTGGAGCGTTTTGAGGGATTAGTCCTGGTATCTTTGTTGGTCAGGTTCTCCTGTCTCAGAACAGCGAATGCATGGTAAGTAGGCTAGTTGTCACGTCACACCCACCCTGGACGCCTCACCCGACCCATTACAAAGACCATGCCCAGTAATATTCGATCGCAGGCGAGCTTGGAAGCCCCTTGTTAATGATGCCATGGAAAGAAATTACAGCAATCACAACCGTGATGACTTGGAAAACCATTACGGGTATCATCCTGTTTTGACGTACAAATAGATGGTCACTTCATTATCATTAATGAATATTTTGGTAGGAGCCATTACCAAGGATTCTGGATAAGCGTGTTTTTTTTTAAGGGGGGTCAGTGACCTTCATATTCGAACTTCTTACCCAAAGGTGATATTTCTGACAAATTTTATATCATAACCCTCAATAAATCCTAGAAAATAGATCTTAATTTAGAGAAACCAGCCTTAATATTTCAAATTACTTTACAATTTACCAATTGGTGTATTTTCAATGGTACTGTATTTTACAAATCTGAACCTGCCAATTTGTTCATGTATTTTTTCCTGAGCTACGCTTCCATTTTGTATTTATATACATTTCACCTCTGCTCTACTCCTACTAGCTAGTGCTGTGTACTGACAAAATTTTCGTTTATAATCCCCTTTAAAATGGCTGGCAAGCATAAAAGTGAGAGTTCTTGTGGTGCTGAGAAAAAAGAGACACCCATTTTAGATTTTCTATGTATTATTTTCGACCATTTACCTGGTCGTTGGTCCCAACCTCGTCAAGTCGAGGACTGACTGTATATAAGGAAGCAGTGGGACCCAACCTCCTCTGCCAGAGAATGTGCTTTACTTAGCAGTACTGTATCATCAGTGGATTTCTGTCTCACATCCAATATAACCCTTTACCTCAGTCGTCTAAAATTTGACAACTCTTGCTTTCAAAATCATATTAACCCACCAGGATTCTCACCTGCAGCGCCACCGTTAGTCATAAATCTTAAACCCAGAACTGTCTGATAGCAGGAAAGTTTTTTTTACATAAATACAGTAATGCATACTGTGTTTATAAATGCTTTTTTTCGAAATTCATGAAATAATAATTGGAAATTATTGGTTAAATGTAATTCATAAAAATATTAATTAAAAAAAAGATTTCTCTATTTACACATTGTTAGATGTTGTGCACTTGGTGATGCTCCTCCCTCTGTGCCCCACAGTACCATACTTACCCTGAACAAAGCAATAAATCTAGTTTTAGATAGGTAGTGCACTTGTTAGGAGGATGAGCAACACGTTTTTTATTTTTCCTTAAGTCACAACAACATGCCGGGCAGTTCCTTTCACACTAGGACTGCTTGTTGAAGGGCCAGACAAACTATCACTTGCACTAGACGGGTCAGGGACACTGGGAGAGGCTTCAGGAGGCACCGACTATCACCACGTGGCATCTCCTTGTTCTTTTATGTTTACCCATCCTCCACCTTTGCCAGCAACATGAGGCATGGTTCAAAACTATCATAACACTGTAATGAATAAATGAGAAAATGGTGGGAAAGGTAGGTCATACATCCGGCGCCGTTTAACCACAAGGGCAACTGGTGGTCACCATAACCTTGGGAGGCCCATAGTTGTCAGATCACACCGACGTCGCCAAATATGTGTCTAGCATATCTAGTGTTGATATGTTAAAATTATTTAAATGTATGAAACCCCAAAGTATAATTTAGATCATACACAAATTTGCATCTGAAAACCCCAAGACTGTTAATTTCATGGTAAAATCCTCCTTAGATTTACAGGTTTCATTTACCAAACAAAATAATCTCATAAATAATTTTAAGTGCTAGACTTTAATCTTCAGCAATTGAAGATTATGGTCTTTGAAATCAGTCTTGGCATGAACTAAAATGAAAAGTTTGTTATTGAAGGAAGCAGCTTTTGTCAATAAAAATATGCTTTTAGTAATAATAAGGAAGGCCAAACTATTCAAGTGAAGAATCACTGTTACTCATAACCCCTAAGATTATGTCAACCCTGATCAGTGATCTCACTTGAATCGGCAGATCGATTAACCTAATATGTAATCAATATCCACGAAACAACTCCATAATGAACACCACCACCTCAACCTTCTAACTATTAAAAATATTAATCTTTGTGGTACTTTTAGTAATAAAATTTTTAAAATATCAGTAATTTATATACTGTTATATTGTTATATGTGTGCTCCTTTTACATTCCTACAGTTTTGAAGATAGATGTTAAATTTGACGGCATAACACCTTGGCAGTCTGGCAACCCACCTAGTGAATAAAAGAAAATAACTTATCCTCTTGGATAATCCAGGCAAAGACACTGGTAGTAAAATTGCAAAAGGAGAACTTTACAATTATGTTATATAATAAGAACTCCAAGAGAAAGAGCAGTTAAAATTCCATGATTCTATATGAAACTGATTCTACAGACAACCAATAGTTCAATGTGGAAATCAAATCCTAAAATTGATTCATTTCAATAAAGCAAAAAGTGCTGTTTCCAGCATAAAACCATTATCAAACAAGTAGGATGTGTCCAATAAAATGCTAAAGTACTTGGTCATCATAGTTCCAATTTAAGCTTTTTAGTTCAGTAAATGCCTGAAATATTGTCCAGAGAGAGAGAGAGGGGAGGGAATAAGAAAGCAGTCAGTATTGTGTCCAATTTCAGCTTACTAGCTCAAAACTTGAAGATATTGCCCAGACAAATTAAAACAAACGAAGAACCACTGAGTACTAGTGATATGATCGAGACCAAGACTGAGTCCCACAATCCAAGGCAAAGACTTGCTCCAGAGGAATTAAAACCTGCATTAGTCTAGTTTTAAGGATAATTTTCTTAAATGTTTCAGTTCATACAACTATAGTACTGTATATTTTGAGGGTTTGTATGGAAGATGAAGGATCAGTCTTATGATGAAGTAGAAATGTAAACCAACTAATTCCCAGCAATAACTGAGAGTTTGACTGCACCTCAGTGCAGGGAGTTGCTGCTAGGCTCCATTGGCTGACATGCTGAAATGGTTAAAAACTATATCATTCTTACACCACCCTCTGCCCAACACACATGCCCAAACTTATGTCCATATGCAGCAGTAATATTCCCAGATGTCTCCCAAGTGGAAATTTCCACTGACTCAATAGTCACATCGAACTAGTGAATTGTTAGAAATACACTGCTGTACACAGCACTTAGATGCACCACACAATGTCAAAAGAAAAGGAATGTTATGTTTGTTGATGAAATTCAAGTCATTACATTCACCAAAGAAATCCCTGCTTACATTATAGTCAACCTTTTACAGAAACATGAAATGATTTACTGGTCTCGAGGTCTTGAAAGCAGGAACTTTTCACTACCTGAACCCAAACTAAACCAAATGACAACTTCCAAACAGACTTGAAGATTATTAATAAATTTATGCTCTCATAAGATCTCAAGCAAACTATGTGACTTGGTCTTTAAGTCCTGAGACTGAAATCTGGAAATAAAGTCTCGAGACCTATATCACTATGAGTCCCCTTGAATTATATTTTATAAGCACGTGGTTCGTCAATACTGTGCATCCTGTTGATAAAAACATTTCAATGCCTCTAGAAAAGTAAGCTCTGGGTAATATAGAAGTATGGATCTCAAAGGTCCTTTGTTGATGACCCACACTTCATAAGTTTGTAAATCAAGTCAGTAACAGTGATCAAGGCAAAATAAAGTCAAAATAAAAGTATGGTATCTTGATATTGAAAATCCTGACTTATATTAATCAGACAATTCAAATTTAAATATTAATTACATATAAATATAATAACTTATATTTTGTATTAATTTATTGATACTTTATAAAAATATTCGGTGGATGATATACATATATTTGTTTATTAACTGTTGAATCTGACAGGTACAGTATACAGTAATATTATTCTTAAGTACAGCATGAAAATATCTATCTGATATTCTATTCTGAGTACCAAACTTGACTCTCAGTGAATACATCTTGGCTCTAGCCTGAGAAATTAATGTTTTTCAAATCAATAACAAACAAACAAATTCAATAACAATGTTTTTATAATCTGTCACTGGTATGTTAAGTCCAAACCCTTTACTATGTCAGTCTATAAATATGAGTATTCAACACTACACCAAATGAAGGATTAGAGTATGAAAATCCCATTTTATAACCAGGAGGAGGAAGCAAGTGACCTGATATACTGTAACCTTTCAGCTCTTACAGAGAGAAACATATTACCTAATGCATACACCAGTGGACAATGCTGAAAAAGAGGCTCTAAACAACACTTTCACCACAAAAGTATTTTGTCTTCATATCATTAAAGTTTATTAGCCAATGGTTGGCTCAGAGCCCAGTAATTCAAGGTCATTAAATTTAAATGACTGAATCTGTACATTATTCTCATTGAAAGTATATTTTCCTGTGTTTTAATCCTGACAATATACAGCCACAAGAGGAGAGACCACACTGGTGAAACAAATGACCATCAAAGAACACTCACCTAAAAAAACTATGGTATACTGTGATAAAAACATCTTGGTAAGCTTCAGAGTGAAGATTATTAATTATAAAACCATGTGTAATCTTAAATTTTCCCTATAGTAAAGGTCATTGGATATTGAGGTAAACTAAGGAAAAGGCAGGTTGTTAACCTGAAATCTGGCAGGTAAGTGATGAGGTATTATGATATATTTATTACTAAAGGGTTTTGAAGTGAGAGCTGATGAACCAGGCTTTGAAAGTTCTGACTCAGTGACCATGGACTCAGACTGGGCTTCAAACAGATGATTGCTTCAAGGAGGCCGATGATCTGACTCCTAATGTCTGATAAGTACTGCCAATTACAAATTGCTTCATTATCCATTTTTATATCTTCCATTAAACTATATGCCCTTGCTGAAGGAAGAGAAGGCTCATATTGTAGCATTTTAACAGGTCACTTTAAAAAATTACCCATAAGTCATACAAAGCTTATCACACGCCACATCACACTCTACACCACACACCAACACACCACACCACACACACACACTCCACACCACACACCCAACACACCACACCACACACCATCACACCCCACACACCACACACCACACACACACCACACCACACACCAACACACTCTACACCACACACCAACACACACACACCACACACCAACACACCACACCACACAATAACCAACCCCCACACCACACAATAACACCCCACACCACACACACCACCACACCACACCACACACCAACACACACTACACCACACACCAACACACACACACCACACACACACCACACCACACACCAACACACACACACCACACAATAACACACCACACACCACACCAACACACTACCATACACCACACACACACCACACACCACACCAACACACACCCCACACCACACCCTACCACACACACCACACAACACCATAACACCACCACACCACACACCAACACACACACACCACACCACTCACACACACCAACACCACACCAACACACACACCACACCACCAACACACACCCACACCACTACCACACACCAAACCACACCACCACACACACAACACACACCAACACACCCAACACCACACCAACACACCCACACACCACACACACCAACACACCCCCACACCACACACCATCACACCACACACACCACACACCAACGTTCAACACCACACACCACACACACCACAACACACTATCACACACCCCACACCACACCATCACACCCTACACCACACCATCACACTACACACCACACTCCACACACTCACACCACACCATCACACCTACACACACCATCACACCCACACACCAACACACACCATACCCCACACCACACCAACACACCCCCACACCACACCACACACCCCCACACCACACCACACACCCCACACCACACCATCACACCACACCACACACAACACTCCCCACACCACACCCCATCACAAACCCCACACCACACACCATCACACCTACACCACACCCCACCACACCCACACCACACCCATCAACACTCACACCACACCCCATCACAATCCCCCACACCACACACATCACACCCCCACACCACACACTATCACACACCTACACCACATCACTATCACACCCCCACACCACACACCATCACACTCTACACCACACACTATCACACTCTACACCACACACCATCACACCCACACACCACACACTGCACACACTCTACACCACACACCATCACACCCACACCACACACCATCACACCTCTATCACACCACACCACACTATCACACACCTCTACACCACACACCATCACCACCACACCTCTCTACACCACACACCATCACACCCCCACACCACACGCCATCACACTCTACACCACACGCCACACACCCCACACCACACGCCATCACACCCCCACACCACACGCCATCACACTCTACACCACGCCATCACACTACACCACACCACACTCACACCACACGCCATCACACCCCACACTCCAAGACCCCACACCACACGCCATCACACTGCACACCCCACACGCCATCACACCCCACACCACACGCCATCACACCTACACCACACGCCATCACACCACACCACACGCCATCACACCCCACACCACACCATCACACCACACACCACCATCACACCTCTACACCACACGCCATCACACTGTACACCATACACCATCACACCTACACCACACACCATCACACTCTACACCACACGCCATCACACGCCACACCACACGCTCATCACACCCACACCACACCATCACACCTCTCACCACACGCCACACTCACCACACCATCACACCTACACCACGCCATCACACGCCACACCACACGCCATCACACCCTACACCACACACACCATCACACCCCTACACCACACACAGCTATCACACTCACAACACCACACGCCATCACACCCACACCACACACCATCACACCCCACACCACACGGCCATCACACACCCCCACACCACACCCCACACCACACGCCATCACACCCCCACACCACACACCATCACACCTCTACACCACACGCCTATCACACCTCTACACCACACTCACACACCACACGCCATCACACTCACACCACACACCATCACACCTCACACCACACGCCATCACACCCTACACCACACACCATCACACCCCACACCACACACCATCACATCTCCCACACCACACACCATCACACTCTACACCACACGCCATCACACTCCCCACACCACACGCCATCACACTCCCCCACACCACACCCATCACACACCATCACACCTCTACACCACACGCCATCACACTCACACCACACACCATCACACCCCACACCACACGCCATCACACCACACCACACACCATCACACCACACCACACACCACCTCCACACTCTACACCACACACCATCACACGCCACACCACACACCATCACACACCCCCACACCCATCACACTCTACACCACACACTATCACACATCACACCCCACACCACACGCCATCACACTCTACACCACACGCCATCACACTCACACCACACACCATCACACGCCATCACACCCCACACCACACGCCATCACACCTACACCACACACGCTATCACACTCTACACCACACACCATCACACGCCATCACACTCACACCACACGCCATCACACCCCCACACCACACGCCATCACACCCCACACCACACACCATCACACTCTACACCACACACCATCACACTCTACACCACACGCCATCACACCTACACCACACACTATCACACCACACCACACCTATCACACTCTACACCACACACCATCACACTTACACCACACGCATCACACTCTACACCACACACGCTATCACACTCTATCACACCCCACACCACACACCATCACACTCTACACCACACACTCATCACACTCTACACCACACACCATCACACCCCACACCACACGCTCATCACACTCTACACCACACACACACCATCACACCCCACACCACACGCCATCACACCCCACACCACACGCCATCACACCCCCACACCACACACCATCACACTCTACACCACACACCATCACACTCTACACCACACTATCACACTCTACACCACACGCTATCACACCTCTACACCACACGCCATCACACTCTACACCACACGCCATCACACCTACACCACACGCCATCACACTCTACACCACAAGCCATCACACTCTACACCACACACTATCACACTCTACACCATACACTATCACACACCTACACCACACGCTATCACACTCTACACCACACGCCATCACACTCTACACCACACGCCATCACACTCTACACCACACGCCATCACACTCTACACCACGCTATCACACCTCTACACCACACGCCATCACACCTACACCACACACCACACCCCACACCACACGCTATCACACTCTACACCACACGCCATCACACCCCTACACCACACGCCATCACACCCCACACCACACGCCATCACACACTCTACACCACACACTATCACACTCTACACCACACGCCATCACACCCCACACCACACGCCACACCTACACCACACACCATCACACCTCTACACCACACGCCATCATACCCCACACCACACACCATCACACTCTACACACACACGCTATCACACTCTACACCACACGCTATCACACTCACACCACACACACATCACACCCTACACCACACGCTATCACACTCTACACCACACACACACCTACACCACACACCATCACACTCACACCACTATCACACTCTACACCACACTATCACACCTACACCACACACCATCACACTCTCACACCACACGCTATCACACTCTCCACACCACACGCCATCAACACTGTACACCACACACGCCATCACACTCTACACCACACACACCATCACACCTCTACACCACACGTCATCACACCCACACCACACACCATCACACCCCACACCACACGCCATCACACTCTACACCACACACCACACACTGTACACCACACGCTATCACACTCTACACCACACACCATCACACTTACACCACACACGCCATCACACCTACACCACACGCTATCACACGCTACACCACACACTATCACACTCTACACCATACGCTTAACACACTCCACACGACACGCCATCACACTCTACACACACACACCATCACACCCCACACCACACGCCATCAACACCCTCCACACCACACGCCATCACACCCCACACCACACACCATCACACCCCCACACCACGCCATCACACCCACACCACCATCACACCCCCACACCACACACACCCCACACACACACCATCACACCCACACCACACGCCATCACACTCCAACCACACGCTATCACACCCACACACCACACCTATCACACTCTACACACCATACACCATCACACCCCCACACCACACCATCACATTCTACACCACACACACACCATCACACACACACCACAACACACTACACTACATCACACACTATCACACACAACACTACACTATACCATCACACACTACACCAACACACACTACACCATCACACCACACTATACCCATCACACACTACACCATATACCATCACACACTATACCATCACACACCACACCATCACACCACACCATCACACACCACACTACACCACACACTATCACACACAACACTACATTGCACCATCACACACTACACTATACCATCACACTACACTACACCATCACACACTATACCATCACACACCACACTCAACACACCACACACACCACACCACACCACACACCATCACACACAACACTACACTGCACCATCACACACTCACACTATACCATCACACCACACTACACCATCACACACTATACCACATCACACACTATACCATCACACACCTACACCATCACACTACACCATCACACACTACACTACACCATCACACACTACACCAACACACACTGCACCATCACACACAAACATTATACCATCACACCACACTACACCACACACACACTATACCATCACACTATACCATCACACTATACCACCACACTACACCATCACACACTACACCACACCATCACACACTATACCACCAACACACTATACCCATCACACCACACTCACACCATCACACACCATACCCATCACACACTATACCATCACACACCATACCATCACACACTACACCATCACACACCATACCATCACACACTACACCATCACACCACACCATCACACACCACACCATCACACCACACCACCACACACACACCATCACACTACACCATCACACACTACACTACACCACCACACTACACCACCACACACCACACCATCACACACTACACTACACCATCACACACCACACTATCACACACCACTCACACACCACACTACACCATCACACACTACACCACCACACACACACACTACACACACTACACACACACTATACCATCACACACACCACACACTCACACCACACTGCATCTCATATAATTTCTATTCACTATGTCCCACTTCTCAAATTTCGTATTCTTCTATTCACTCTTCCTTATATTTCATTATACTGTCTTTCCTCCTTCATATATTCACTCTCTTGCACTTCCTTTTTTTTTCACATCACCACATTTTGTTATTCTTTTGTTTCTTCTATTACATCTTCATTTATTCACTCCACCTCTCCACCTCACTCACATTTTTTTCTTTCCTCTCCTCCTCCCTCCCAGGTTAACCTTCTCCAACATGTCTGAATTAAAATTTGGTGAGACCGTCTTTTCCATTCGACTTAATACCTTACAGTAATTTCCTAAAATGGTGCTGACAGAAGAACCTAGAGAGAGAGAGAGAGAGAGAGAGAGAGAGAGAGAGAGAGAGAGAGAGAGACTGGTTTTCACTAACCTACGTAATGTTTTAAAATCCATCGTTCTTGATACACACGTACACACGCCAGCTCTCCTGCAGGCGAGGCCAATATAAGAGAAGCTCGCCGCATTTACAACACCACAACTTTACTGTGAGTCACCCTAAACTATGCACAAGAGAAGATTCATGACGCGGCCGCGATTTATACTTCTTGTGTTCAGTCAATCTGCGATATGTCCCCAACCTCCTCATCAGTTTGGAGAGACATAACGCTGAGTGTTGCTTTCCTGTGGGATTTCAGAGGATAAAAGTCATCAAATCTCCTAAGAGTTTTATCAATTTATCCTAGTATTGAACCCATAATATTGTTGACAAGTTTCAAGAGATCAACATATCAGCGTCCACACAAAGGTAGTCCACAGACACGAGAGATTCCATTATATCCAACAAATTGTGGTCAGTGAATATGTTTACAGGAGTCTTATTTTTCGTCATGTTTTAATCATGGATGATTTACAACATACTGAGGTTATGTCACTGTTTATCAGTAACAAATAAAACAGTCCATATACACGACTTCTATACACAAACAATATTCACTAGTCCGAAATAGAACCATGAACCTCCGCGTGTGAACAGGGTCACTACCACGGCGCCACAAAGGCAATAAAACAACCTGTATTGCTTTTATTCTCACACAACAAATGTTAAAACTATTTAGTCAAAATACTGTATGAAAATTTTTCCAGTAGTTACCCAGAGCAACGTTAGTGCTAAACGATGCAACGACTATTGGCCAAGTAGTCAACACAGTTGTCAATGACTGAGCCAGGCGATCGAGGTTCACAATCATTTATATTGATATCTTATCCTCTAATCGTTCAACAACAGCTAGTGGGAGCTTTCATGAATTCCTGACGCCACGTGTTTGCCTATTTTGGGCGTTTGGATCTCCCAGCACTAAGGGGAAGACAGGATAATGATGCAGTGAATCGTTGAGGATGATTGAGATGGGTCAGTGTCCTCACAGTTAAGGGGTCACTGACACAGGATCTTCGAGACTGGTAACAGTCTCTTTTCATGGAGGCAAACGAAAAACTGTGTGTTAAGATGCACCTTTAGTCTCACTTTAGTTATGAGTAGTACAGACAGAGTTACTATACGACTTGGTGGAGACTTCTTTGGGGCTGTGGCTCGTGGAGTGGCGTGGTCCATTTTTTGCCCTGCCACATCAAGGTCAATTTCATTTTAATTACTGACCTTTTCTTGCCTTAATTTGACGCTCTTCAGCGCTCTTAATCAGGTGGAACGGCAGCGGGTCTCTCTCTCTGATTCATCTTTCTATTGTGAGACGAACTTAGAAGACTTCAGTTAGTGAAGCTGTGTGTTGGGGAAGAGTTGGGGTTTATTTGTCTCTCATTACTATTTGTAGTTTTTTTGTCTGTTTTTGTTACATTTGGGTGGTTTAATCTTGCTTATATAAAGCTTCATTACATGAAAAGTGGAGGAGGAGTTGATGTTATGGCGGCTTATTTGTGTCGTTATTTGGTTTTAGTTTTAGGTCCGGTTTTAATTACATTTGGTCTGGTTTTCGTTACAGCTTACTGGCTTAATACTGAAAAGTAGAGGGAGAGTTAGGTTTAATTGTTTACTATTCCTTGGCTTAAGTTCTTTGTTAACTGTTCACATGTAGTTATGTGCTGAGTGGAAGTTATTGAACAACGCTTCCTATTTGCCTCCCAATCGTTTTTTGGGGAGGGTGATTAGGTTTATCTGGTGGTTTATTTATCAATTTCTGGTTTAATGTCTATTTGTCTCCAATTCCAATTACTTTAGTTGTTATTCATTTTTTTTTATTCTTGGTAGTTTATCAGTTTAAATGTTGAGAACACGGGTTTATTTATCCCTCACTTGTTGTTGCTAGTTTAAATTATGTGTTTGTTGTCTTTGGTGGTTTATTCGTGTTTTATTTGTCGTTTTTAATGTAGCATAAACTTCTGCGTGGTTTCGCTGCTTTTCGCTTATTTGTGATAGTTTTCTTCGGTTTAAATATTGTTTATTCAGGATTTGGGGTTTAAATTTTGTAGGTTTTTTTAGTTATGTTGTAGTGACCATATTGTCTCCTACCAGGCGGTCTGGTTTAGGTTTATCTTTCTCATTATGTTTTTTTTTTTACTTTAAGGCTCAAAATGTATTGTCGTTTCTTTATGGTGGTTAATAGGTGTTTTTATTTGTGTTTTAAGTTTTAGGCTGAGAGTGAAAGTTTCAGGTCTCCTCGATCTTGGTTTATATAAATGATGGTGAGTTGAAATGGATGAAAAGTTACTGTTGAGTTATTGTTGGCCTTTACAGGACTAAATGGCTACGAATGTAATGATAAAAGACTGATTCTTCAGCGCACACACACACACACACACACACACACACACACACACACACACACACACACACACACACACACGCATCACACCACAAAGAAATAGATTAACACGTAAGACAGGCGCACCTTCCCACGACCTGATGACAGCTGCACGCCACACACCCAGTAACACACCACGCCCACTCACACACACACCACGCCCACTCACACACACACACAAAATCTCATACCCATTTTCCAGGGTAAAATAACATAACATCAATAACAAAACAATAAACTGCCTCACGCCACAGGATGAGGACGTCAAGGAAATTATCTTGACTTCCACAATAATCAGGTCGTTGCACGGCTGGGATCGGGGTTCCTGGGCCTGCAGGCTGAGCTGGTCTCCACCACTAACTCCTCGGGGGAAATTATCAGCTCAAAGTTCCTGATGCTCACACTCAAGGAAGACGACAGCATAAAGTGAAGTGGCAGAACTCTCCACCCTTGGCTCTTACCTCCCAGTTACCAGATTGTGTAACCTAGTTTACTGACTCCAGCTGTGTTCAACGAGACCCATAGCAGCACATGTTCATATTGATGACCCTTTGGGCGGCATATGGGACTTGATCTAGCTGACCTTAATGACATAATAATATCCTCCTATATATGTCTTTGAGTAAGTGAGGCGTGACCTTATTATGATCTAAAATACGTCATCTTCACAATGATGACCTATGAGTAGGGGTGAGTGACGTGAGGCACAATCACCTGTAACCACTCATGACCCTTATGACCCAATAAGTGAGATCCAGCAATACGTAACCTGAACGAAGTAATACTGAT